>NW_027500229.1:0-35335 GCF_021521415.1 Bidens hawaiensis
AAGGTTATAGGACGGAATGTATGTATATATGTATGCATGAAAGAAAGAATGAAAGTATGGAAGTACGGAGAAAGGTAAAAAGCTAAGTATGTTATATGTATCTTCGGATGAGTATATAAGTAAGTATAAGGATGTATTGTACCTGTTTTAACAAGAACTCACTCAACGTAGCTGACTTTTAGTATTCACACAGGTAAATTGACTGAGACAGCTAGCTTGAGGGGGACACATGGCAGGATCTAAAGCGGGTATCATCTGAAGATTTGTCATGATGTTTTGATATTATGTTTTATGTTATGTTTTAAAAGACAAGTTATGAATGTTTGTAATGAATGGTTGACCTTTATTATTATTCCCGAAAGCTTTGATTCACTCTAATATTTACAACTGTGTTTATGAGTAAATTCAACGCCAAAGTAGGGTACCGGGATCGGGGCCTTACAAATGAAATCCATTGATTAACACAGAGCAATTAACTCTGTGTGAGATGTCAAATAACATAAATAGTACGTTATTTATATAACTTAATCTAGTGTAGACATGTCATATAGGTACCTATCATTGATCATCATCATATATATGTGTGATAATCATCATACTCATCATGATCATCGCACGAGCTATAGTAGCCATCGTATGGGTTAGAGTAAGCAAACCGTACCATATAGGTTATCAGCGTCATTATGATAATCACCACCAACACGGGTTGTCATATCCATGTATTCATGTGGGTATCATTATATTGGCATCGTCGTCATCATTATATTAGCATCGTCGTCATCATTATTGGCCCAATCATCATGGTCATCATACGGGATAGCACCATCATCGTCTCATGGGTTACATATCCTCAATCATACTACACACCACCCACTGCCACCATCCACAGCCCACTTTCGCCACAACCACTGGCACTAACCGACACCACCTCCAGCACGAACCACAACGATCTCCAGCACCAACCACTAACCACACACCACAACCACCCACCACCAAAACCAACCACCACCCACTACCCACCACTACCACCACCCACCACCACCCACCACACCTATGCCACCACCACCACCTACCTCCACCACCACCACCCACTACCCACCACCACCACACATCCGCCACCACGAACCACCACACCTCCGCCACTACCACCCACTACCCACCACCACACATCCACCACCACGAACCACCACACCTTCGCCACACCCACTACCCACCACCACCACCTACCACCACACCTCTGCCACCGTCCACCACCATCATGACCACGTGAACCTACCACCACCTACTAATATTATATATATATGTATATATATATTATACTGTACAATAATACATAATCGTATGATTAAAATTTAAAAGCACGCGCCTCAGCTTCTTTTTAAAGGGTAAGATCGTCAAATAATTACCCCCTAACGGCGATAATTATTCCCAAAATTCAACTGAACCTCACAAGTAAATCAATATCCATTAAAACCATCGACGATTCGTTTCTACTGTGAAGCACAAGGTCGAAGCACAAGCATAAGGAGAAAATGAAGAACCATAACTCATCTACTTCTGGAACGGAACCAAGGTCGAAGCACAAGCACGATAGGTCAGAATAAAGATGGAACAGGTGTTAATTTTTGATATTTTTAGCGTTTTAGGTTTAATTATTCTTAAAATGTAACCGTTGTGAATTTAAGCATCAGAAATTGAGTTTTGCAAAGCATTTGTTTAAATCATCTTATGTAAAGCTACCATCATGTATTAAAGCCTTTTATAAGAGTTTTGTTGTTGTAATACATATCTTTTGTTTTTTAAAAAAAAATCTATGTGTAATATTAAAGCATGTTATAAGCGTAAGCTATGCGTGTTTTGGCTCTGGTATGAGATTTATCAATGTGATAAGCGTTTTCATTTTATTGTATGATTTATCAATGTTTTCTGTTTACTTGTGATTCATGTTGTTATCCCCTACCCCCATGTTTTATTGTATGTATGTGATTCAGTTGTCGAAAAAACAAGACAGAAAAAGCTAAGCATCTAAACGAGAAGAGACATGAAAATACAGATAAAAGGAAGACTAAAAAAGTTGCTCCGGTGGTGAAAAAGGTGAAAACAAAACATGTCGTGGAAGCATACTCTGATTCAGACCTTGAAACAAAAATTAACAGGTTGTTGTCAAAGCGGAAAGAGGTGGAAGACAGCACCCCTGACCCGAACTTTCAACGTCCGAAAAAGTAAGTTATTAAAGAGAAGAAGCCAGCCGAGAGAACATCAAGAAAACCTTTTGTTGAAATTGTAGATAAAAAAAATTTAAAAATAGGTGTGCACCTTATAATATTGTTTATGCAGTGAAGGAAATGACCCCTGCCCAAAAAACTTGTGTAGAAGAAATGGGTTTCGGGTCAATGTTAAGACTTCAAGTAACCCGAACTCCAACAACTTTGGGATATTGGTTGCTCATGAACTATCGTAACAGTTTAAATGAATTGAACATTGGGAGCGGTGTTATTAAGATAACACCACAAAAATTACATGAAGTGTTGGGGATACCAATGGGTAAGATTCTAGTTTTAGACAAGAGTAGACCAAGATTGTGGGATGATGTTAATACAGATTTGTTCAAAAATCAATTCCCGACTCCAAAAATAATTATAAAGCATGTGAGAGAGAAACTAGCCGCGGATCAAGGAGTTGGTGACCTGTTTAAGATTAATTTCCTTGTGTTGTTCAACACCTGTATAGGATTTATGAAAAAATCAACAACAGTCAATCAACGATTCATCACCGCAATTGATACAATCTCGGATATTCCAAATATGGACTGGTGCAACTATGTTATTGAAAACTTGAAAATGACAACGGAAGACTGGAGAGATATCAACAATCAATACAACGGTCCGATCAAATTCCTTGTGATGCTTTACACGCATGAATACTAGATAAAATATGTTCCATTTGGGACTCCCTTCACAACGCCTGCAATCAACTACATAACAACTACTCTTAATAAGATGGAAAAATACTTGTATAATAATGGTCCTCTCTTAGAAGAGGATGATGGAAATGATGAAGATGGGGTATATGTTACAGTTAGTGTCGCAGATGCTACTGAGGATGCCGCTGCTGCTGCTGTGACATTTAGTGTTGACCGGAAGGGGACTGATGAGGCTGCTGCGACAGTTAGTGCTGCTGGGAAGGGACTTGATGAGACTGCTGCTGTGGCTGTTGCCGCTACTGCTCCTGTGACAGTTAGTGATGCCGGGAAGGTGCTTGATGAGACTGCATGTGGTGGTACATATGGTGATGCATCTGCCAGAAAGCCTAGAGTTGAAGAAAACACTGCAGCTGCGGAGAAATAAGAACATTGTGAGAAACTTGTTATTTTCTTCTAAAAAAATCTCATCTCTTATCTCTATATGTATTTCATCTAATGCAACATTTATATAATCAAAAAACTGATGGTCAAAGTGCATCTGAAAAAGATAATGCCGATAACACAGCTTAAGAAGATCCGGATAATGATGATGATGCCATTTATTCACCTTTAAGTTTGCAAATGCCATTCGGAACACACACCCAAGAGCTGGTTGACTATTATTTAACTCCATCACAACTTTCTGGGATATCTGCTTACAGTCTTGTAATAAGGCACTGTTTTTTAAAATGTCTTTGAATTAATAATAACTTTATTTTCTTTTTACAGTCTTAGAATAAGGAAATGGATAAAAGTTGACGAAATTTGATAAAATTTTCTTAGAGATCAACGAGTTGGTCCGTGAAGAAAATGATAGACATCCATCAAATCACAATATCTTTGCTAGATGTTGTGAATAGGAAAACAGATTCACTAATAATGTGGTTCCAAAAACACAAGAATCTGACACCATAAAAAACAACTCACTCTTTAATTTAGGTGAGAAAAAAATTATATTTTCTTCTTTCAAAGTTTCTCTTTCCCATTTCAAAACTATTTTTGTTTAAGTTGAAAGATCCCAATAATTATATAGCTGCAGCAATAGATTCAGTGGATTCAGATGTTGGTGTTGGTGATTCAGTGGCTGCTTAAAAGATATTTGGGCTAAATTAATTATATTTAAATTTAAACCGCTCATAAAACGCTTATGTTGTTATTGATAACGTTGATAAAGTTGTTAATACAGCGGTTGATCCAGTGGTTGATGCAGATGTTGGTGTTGGTGTTGGTGATCCAGTGGATGATGCAGGTTAAGAAAACAATGTCTCATGCACAGATATTGATAAAGTTGTTAATAAAGTGGTTGAGTGGGCTCAAGAATGTATTTAATTATAGTTACAATTATTTTCAGTCAAATTTAAAAAACCGCGTGCTTAAAAGACTTAATTATTGTTTTTAAAATTTGAATGAAAGTTACACCACTTGAATCAAAAGAAGAAAATGTGGAGCATACTGATGCAAATGCTCAAACGTGTAATCGAGTTAGTGAAGAAACTGAAGGTAATAACTGTTTTCTAGATTTTCCTATGTAACACTCGTAAAACACTCATAAAAAAATAATATCTTACATATTATGCAGCAACATCACTGAAATCTTCATATCTTCTGAGAGAGGCTGACGTATCCACTAGTATCACAGATGATGATCAAATAATTTCAGAGTATATATATTTTTGTCTTGAACACATGTGGGAGGAGGTCTACAAGTATACTCACACAAAATCATTCAAGGTGATCTTTGAAAGCGATTGTCCTGGTATTTATATAACTACCAATGCAATGGATGCATTCACTGAACTATGAACTACGAAGAAAAAAAATCTGCAACATCACCGTTCAGATTCTTTGCTACAAGCACTGTGATGGTACGAATTAATCTGCTTTCTTTTTACTATTATAAAACGCTCAATAAACGCTTTAATCATATGCATTTTAATTATTATACAGACAAGTGACCATTATGTTGAGTCAAGGGGTTACACAGACTGGATGTGTTTTCAGACAACATCAAAAAGCAAATGGCAATGTTTGGAATCAAATCAGTCAAGGAGGTTGCTATAATGCTCGTGACAATTCTACAACACGATCATTTCTATGTGGTTGCCTTCAATATTAAAACATAAGTGATAGAATTACTTGACAACAGTGCAAATCAAGAAATACCAGCTAATGCAAAGTTTAAAAGCTTAGAAGACAAATCAAAAGCAATTAGAGAGAATTTTGAAGAAAGATACGGAAAGACTCCTGATATACTGGTAAACATACATACCATTAACCCAAAAATCATACATACATGTTATAAAAATTGTCAAAATACTTAAATCGCTTTCTATTTTGTTTAGAGAAACGTCTTTTACATGTATCTTAATACAATCAAACACCCCGTTGCTCAGCGAAACCACATGTAACATCTCGTTTTCTCGTTTCGGTAAATAAAATAAAAATATGAGTTATTATGAATCGGGTTAGTTATGGGTTATGGACTTGGATTAAAAAGGAAGGACTAAAAGACCATGGGGTTAAGCCCATGACCCATAGTATATAAACCATACTTATGCATTAATCCATTCATTTCCACTAATTCTATACACCAAAAAAAACACTTGCTCTCTCTCTCTCTCTCTTTCATATTTCTCTCTTTCTCTAACCGAAACCAAGAAGAAGAACCTATCCCGACCCGAGGTAATCATAGTATGATATTGTACGTATCCAAACCAGCTAGATCTAGTCGCAAAACGACGAACCGACACCCTCAACCTTTAAATTCACGAGATCCGGATGGAATCGAGTATAAACCGGCCAAAAGATGAGCTTAGGGGTCACCCTAGATCAGATCTGGATCGAACGGAATGAAAAACGGTGAAAACGGAGCAAAAATACGTTTTCCGACCACCGCCCGTTTTTACGGGGATGACGGCACCGTAAAAGGTGTACGAGGTAACGGAATGCCAGAGAATGTTTTTGACATTCTCTGACGTAACCCTAATTCGCTAACAGAGAAATAATGACTTGACGGCAATTCGTTATGTCAATTCGTTAATGAAGAATAACGAACTAGCTTCATTCGTAAAGCAATTCGTAAAGGAAAGAATGACGAACTAAACCCAATTTGTTAAGGCCATTCGTTAAGTAAGGGATGAATGAACCTAATTCGTTATAGAGTTCATTCATTAGCCAGGCCAAACGAATGAGTCCATTCTTTATGAGAATCAGTTCGTTATAAGGGCCAATTCGTTATAAGGGTCCATTCATTAAGAAATAACGAAGGAGCCTCCTTCGTTAACGAACTAAGTTTGAAAGAATGACAGAAAGGTCCCTGGATTTAAGATAAAATGGATTAATTACAAAGAAGTCCTCGAACTTTTTGAGTAGTGATAGTTAATTGATACGTGTAATTGTTATACAGGTAGTCGCGCACAACTAAAGAAAGGAATAACCATTAACGGTGAACGTAACCGAGTTTAGGTGAGTTTCTAGCCCCATTTCTTTGTTATGTTTTCGGGGCTTTGTGCATACTCAATGTGATTAGTAAATACATTTACCTTGAGTGGTAAGTGTGTGCATGAATGATATATGAGATATATATTGTAATGAGAATATGGATGAAAGCTTGTCGCTACGTGAAATATATTCGGATATTGCACGTATCGCCAAGGGAGTTAAGTGTCAGAATATGTAATTGTGTATGAATGAATGATAAAGCAGGGTATGTACGAAATAGTATGAATGTTAGTATGAATGTATGGTGGAGCGAAGGTAGGGAACAGACCCTATTAATATATGCGAATGTAGGGAACATACCCTAATAATATCTGCGAATGAAGGGAACATACTTTAATAATATATGTGAATGTAGGGAACATACCCTAATAATATATGCGAATGAAAGGAGCAATACCTTAATAATATATGCGAAGGTTATAGGACGAAATGTATGTATATATGAAAGTATGAAGAAAGGTAAAAAGCTAAGTATGTATATGTGTCTTCGGATGCGTATGTACGTAAGTATGTGAATGTATTGTATGTTACATGTGTTAACTTGAACTCACTCAGCGTAGCTAACTTTTAGTATGCACGAAGATGAATAGATTGAAGAAGTTGGCTTGAGAGAAGGACACATGGCAGGATTGAAGGGAGTGGCATCCAAAGAAGTTTTGTCATGATGTTTTAATTAAACAAATTATGTTATGTTTTTAAGACAAGTATCGAATGATTGTAATGAATGTTTGAAGTTTTACTTATTCCGCGAGAGTTTTAATTAACTCTGATATTTAAAACAATGTATATGAGTAAATCCAACACCAAAGTAGGGCACCGGGACCGGGGCCTTACACCAAATAACAACAATCAATAGCTAGAAGATGGGATGGAGAACAAGAAATAATGGAATAGATTGTGGTATTTTTGCTATGAGACACATGGATATATATGATGGGAAGAAACCATGGGGGTATAATTTTTGCAAGGAAGGTCGTAAACAACAAAATCAGCTAAAAAGGTTGAGGACAAAGTATTTATGCAAAATCCTCCTCTCGGATGTAAACCAACACAGAAATACTCTTATCAATAAAGCACATGTATTCCATGAAACTAACAACATTGTTTTAACCGGAGAAGAGTTGATTGCTGAACTTGAGAAAAGGCAACAACAAATTTGAATGATTTCAAAACTAATTGGCTATGTATTTTAAGATACTTGTTAGATGTTATGATATAGACTTATGGAGATCTCTAGTCTTATGTTACCACTTTGTAATATAAGTTAATAGTTACATGTTGAATCCATGTTTTAACACAAACATACAAATTTTATTATTACCAAAACACACATAAAAACACACCATCACTACATCATAAACACTTATGAAACACCATCACATACTAATCTCTGAGTGACATAAGAACCATCAACTTCAATTCCATTGAGCAATTATGTTCAATAATTCCCTTGCCCAAAAGTTTTAACTGGTCAAGCTCTTTATGTCCTACATCAACCATAAACAAAATAGCAAGATCTCGGAAAGTACTACCGGGCATTCGAGTAGAACCTTTTGCAATGACATCCCAGGCATCCAAGTTGTTGCTAGTCTTTACAAATTCTTCAGTAAGAGTTTCCCAACAAGCTTTATCTGCCTCGATTTGATCCTTAATCTGTTGCCTGAGGACATCCTTGTAGGATGTAGATGTAGATGATGATGACGAGCAATCCATTATTATCTAATAAAAATAATTTAAAATTATGTAGGTATATGAGTTTTACAATTGTAGTGTAGGTATATATAACCAAAAGACTCATGGACCAAACAGTTAATATGTAAGCAAAATTATTAAACGCTTATGATACGCTCACAAATTAAAAAGGAAAAGACACTTTTAAAGTACAACCATGGACGAATAGTAACTTTATAATAAAAAAGGGTGTTCCACACTTGGGAAACGCTCACACTTGTCTCATGTGATTTTTTTAAACTAGAAATTAATTACATTTATATCACCTGTCAAAGTTGGGAAAAATATTTCAATATTATACACTTGCCAAAATTAATTTGGGAAATTAATTACATTTATACCTACTCACCTGTCAAAAATCTTGGAAAAATATTTATGTAATGATGGTCTCAAGTTAATTATAATTAAAAAACCTATATCTCACGCTTGTATTACGCTTTAAAATTTATATTGAAGTGTTTCAAAAAAAAAACCACAGTTGTGTTTTTTGATTATGTTTTTAAAGCTAACAATTTAAGTTATTAAACAAAAACCAAATTCTATATTATATTAATTGTTAACAAAAAAATAAATAAAAGGATAAAAAAAAGTAGTAATTGCATGACACATGAGATAGAAAAAGTTTGCAATAAAAAAACCTACTACTGGTCAAAAATCTTGGAAATATATTTATGTAATGATAGCCTATATTAATGTAATTAAAATAAAAAAAGCTATATCTCACGCTTGTAGTACGCTTTAAATAAACTATATCTTACTAGATAGGCTACAAATCAACTTAACTACATTATATTACTGTCTCAACTACCAAAAATTAAATTTTAGGTCTCTATATTGTAACATCTATTTTGTTATTCAATCACACTAACATTTTCAAAAAGATAATTAAAATGTATTCTTGTGACAAAACTGTGAAGAACATCCTACAAGGATGTCTCTTGAAAAGGAGACATCCTACAAGTTGTTGAAGACAATTGAAGAGACTAAGGCTAGTCTCGCCGAAGAAAACACAAAGACCGTCGAATCATGTAAACTCATGTTGATGGAACCAGACACTGAGTTTAAGGAAAAGGCTGTTGATTATCTAAAACAACAGTCTGCATGCTACGACTTAGTGTGTGGGACTCTGGTTGACACCGTAACTACAGTTTTAACCAACATGAGTATTAAGGAGCTGGGGTCCGGAGATTGTGGACAAGACGGAGTGATGGTGATGTTAGCTTCTCTCTTCTTGGTTTTTTTGTGATGTATTGTAATGGTACTTTTTGTAAGACATCTTTTGATGAACGGTAATTATGGATTATCTTAAAATGCTTTCTTAACATGTTTTATGGATCATCTAATGGCTATCTTTTTCTTTGTTAAAACGCTTGTGATACGCTTATCTAAATCGTAAACAACACTTTGTTAAATATAAAAATAAAACAAAAAACACTTTGTAAACAATTAGGTTAAAATATGTTACATATTTGTTCAAACGAGTCTATTACGCTTGTAACACTCGTATGTACAAAACCATATATAAATATTCTAATACGCTAGTAACACGCTTATGTACAAAATCAGTTATTGAATAATTAATGTTTTTTGATTAATTGGAAACAAGAATCAAAGTCTATTAAATCCAATGGTTTAGATCTATGCTTACTCTTCCTAGAAAACTATCCTTTTTTAATTTTAACCTACCTCGATATATATATAGTTTTGTTTTCAACAAAAACTCCTTTTTCACCCCTAATAATCACTAAAATAAAACACATAAAAAACCACTTGTAGAAGCAATCTATCTCCATGGAAGAAATCTCATCACGGACCACAACATCCAGTAGCAGAAGAAATCGATCTCAGGTTTATTGTTTTTGTGGTCAAGAAGCCATTCTAAGAGCATCAAGGACCACCAAAAATCAAGGTCGGAGGTTCTACAATTGTGCATCTCAGGTTAGTGAAATTGAAAATAAAGTTGGAATTCACCCCGTCTTTATGTTGATTGTTGACCCTAAACTCAATATTTTTTAACTTAGGGCAAAAAATGTGATTTATTTATATGGTCTGATTGTGTTTCGTCCACCAGTTCTGATGTGTGCCCAAGATGTACAGACATAATTCTTATCTTGATAAGGGCAAATAACTCATTAGACGATCAACTTGCAAGGAGTGTAGCTTCATGGATTGAATCAGAAAAACAAAAGTGAGGAAATTATATTTTATTTGCTTCTTGTTGTTGTTTGGGCTTTTAATTAGTTTTTTAATCAGAGTAAAAATCTAAGTAACTTTGTTATGATCTCAGACCAGCTATTATGATGTATATTTATGTTTCTGACAGATTTAAAGGTCTTTTGTAACATCCTAAAATTTTTATAATGTTAAATAAAAGAAAGTTATGTTTAGTGATTTCACGTTTTAGTTATTTAATGTCGAGTAAGGAACAGGTCATGGGCTTAGATTACGTAAGATGGGTTAAATGAGAATGGGCCTTGGGTCCGTGGGCTTGAGAGATATAAATACCCATCCCAAGCCCAAGATATCATTTTATTTCCATCTTTCTCTTTTACACACTCAAAAACACACACATAACCGACCGAGATCCGAAGTCGAGACCAGAGATTTTGCTGGTAGATCTGAGTTGGAAAGGTAGGAACTAATCCCGCAAAGCTAATATTACTGAAAATGGTTAGGATTTGACGGGTTAATCGGACCCGAAACCCAACTGCCCAAATCGGACCCCTAAAACGTCGATTTTAGGCCGATTTGATGGTTGGGATTTGTAGGCGCCGATCATACGATTCCGTGGGTACCAAAATCGAGTTATTTGGCTAAGAAACGAAGGAGTTATGGGCAAACAGATCTGCAGCGCGACAACTTCGCCTTCATCTGGGCAACTTCGCCTTCAAGCGATGAACTTCGCCTGCAAGCTAAGTTCGCCTGATGAACTTCGCCTGCAAGCCAAGTTCGCCTGATGATAAGTTCGCCTGAAGCCAAGTTCGCCTGATGGCAACTTCGCTGAAAAGCTAAGTTCGCCTAAATGGTAACTTCGCCTAAAAGCCAAGTTCGCCTGAGGTTTAACTTCGCCTAAAAGCCAAGTTCGCCTAAGGTTTAACTTCGCCTAAAAGCCAAGTTCGCCTGAGGTTTAACTTCGCCTAAAAGCCAAGTTCGCCTGAGGTTTAACTTCGCCTAAAAGCCAAGTTCGCCTAAGGTTTAACTTCGCCTGAAGCCAAGTTCGCCTAAGGTTTAACTTCGCCTAAAGTGAAGTTCGCTTAGAAAATAAATTAAAAACCTAATGGAAAATGTGTTAAGGCAGTTATCGAAAATAAAATTTTTCCAAGCTGACCCTTGGACCCCGCCAGGGGCTCTGCCCCTTGGACCCCGCTAGGGGCTGCCGCCCCTAGAACCCCGCTGCCAGGGGCGCTGCCCCCGGACCCCCGTTCGTTGTGGGTCATATAAAGATAGAAATACAAAACGAGTAGTAGTAGTTAATTGATATGTGTAAATATTATACAGTTAGCCGAGCCCAGTTAAAGAAAGGAATTACGATCAACGGCGAGCGTAACAGGATCCAGGTGAGTTTCTAGCCCCATTTATGTGTTATGTTTTCGGGGCTGTGTGCATACTCGATATGTTTGTCAATACGCTTATCCTAAGAGATAAGTGTATGCCTTATGTGAATGATATGATATGTATGAATGATTGCTTGATGGTACGTGAACGATCTTCGGATATTGCACGTACTGTCAGGTTGTAACGCTAAGTATAAGGTAAGTATGATATGTATGCTTATGTGTATGAATGTGATAAGTTAATTAAAGAAGGAAATGACGGTTGCATGATTGTATGGTTACGAAAAGGGTACCGAGCCCTAATAATACTCGAGGTATAATGTATGGTTGTATTGTAACAAAGAGGGAATCGAACCCTACTAATATTCGAGAACTAGGGAACCGAACCCTACTAATATTCGAGGAAAGAGGGAAACCGAGCCCTAATAATACTCGTGGAAAGAGGGAAACCGAGCCCTAATAATACTCGTGGAAGGAGGGTACCGAGCCCTAATAATACTCGAGGAAGGAGGGTACCGAGCCCTAATAATACTCGTGGAAGGAGGGTACCGAGCCCTAATAATATTCGAGGAAGGAGGGTACCGAGCCCTAATAATACTCGAGGAAATGTAGGGTGTAATGCTCTTTATAACGTAAGATATGAAGGTAAGTTAATACAAAAGAAAGAATGAAAGTATGAAAGAATGAAAGTATGAAAGTAAGAAAGTATGAATGAAGGAATATAAGTTTATGTGTATGGTATAGTGTATGATTAACTAGAACTCACTCAGCGTAGCTGACTTTTAGTATGCACGCAGGTGAGTAGGATGAGGCAGCTCGCTTGAGGAGACACGTGGCATTGAACAAGAGTCTGGCATCTGAAGACTTATGATGTTCTAATTTTAATGCTTTAATGTGAAAGACAAAGGATGTTTTGGGACAAGTTATGAATTATGTAATGTTTAATGAAAGTTTTATATTCCGCGTAAAGTTTTTAATTAACTCTGATATTTAAAACTGTGTTTATGAGTAAATCCAACACGAAAGTAGGGTTACCGGTAACGGGGCCTTACATCTTTTAATGAATAGTTTAGTTTGAGTATTTACAAAATGGGATATTTGACCGTACATAGTGTATTTATTTCATTAAAAATATGTTAATATAAAAAATTTAATAAAAATATGTTCCTGAGTTTCGAACTCGTGACATTTGCAATCTATGTTTAATCACAAGCGCCTCAACCATTTGAGCTACACCTTAAGAACATAATAGAACCTCTTCTAATATTTATATAATCACAAGGACCTCAACAATTTGAGAACATAATAGAACCTCCTCTAATATTTTTATAACAAAATTTCTATTTTTAAAATTTTCATTTTTACCGGCCAATTAATCGAATTATCTTCTTTGGAAGACTCCCAAATCAATTAATTGACCAAATAAAATCTCACAATCTCACTAAACCCTAATAAATCTGCTAGTGTATTTATTGAACTCTTATCAATTAATTGTTGTCGGCTAGTCAATCCTACCAAAAGGCTTCATTAATCTCAGGTGAGTACTAAATATTTTTTGCTTTTAATGTCATACATGATAAAATTTCAGTTACAGTTTTTGACGTTAATTAGTATATATATATATATATATATATATATATATATATATATCGTTGATGACACAGTTAACAAAAAAATTCTAGGAAGATGAATAAGTCTTGGATGTTAGTAGGTGACAGGTGCAGTAAAACATATAAAGATGGTGTTAAGGCATTTCAAGATTATGTAGTTCGTAATTGCAAGGAGATATCACCACCAATTTCTACTTCATGTCCATGTGTTCGGTGTGTGAACAACGCATATCTTAGTGTAGACGACGTAGAACATGACTTGTACAGGTTTGGAATTGATAAGAATTATACTACTTGGATAAAACATGGAGAAGCCGATACTAACATTACAACTAATGTTAATAATACTGGGTTTTCCTGCACCAGCATTCCAACTAATTATGATAATGATACTTGGTTTGTTGACACCAACATTCCAACAAATGCCTGTGAAACTATAGAAATGGTAAATGCTACAAAAGACAATTTCAAAGGTGACAAGAAGTATCAACAGTTTCTACGACTACTTGTTGACTCTGAGAAGCCCCTATATAAAGGTTGTCCTGACTTCACCAAGTTGTCTGCATTAGTACAACTACTCAACTTGAAGAGCAAGAACGAGGTATCTCATAAGTTCTTTGATGAACTTCTGAAACTGTTGAAAAGGATGCTACATGTAGATAACGAAATGGTAAATAAATGTATGAGGGAAAAATGATGATGAAGGAAATGGGCTCAGGATACGAAAAGATACATGTGTGTATCAATGACTACATTATTTACTATAAGGATTAAAAGGATTTGTAAGCATGTCTAGTTTGTAACAAGTCGAGGTGGAAGGTGGATGAGAAGACTAACAAAACTTACATAAACACGCCCGCTAAGGTACTGTGGTACTTTCCCATTATTCCACGATTCAAGCGCCTCTTTCAATCAAAGACCACAAAAGAGAATTTAACATGGCACGCCATCCAATAAACCCGGTGTTTTACGCCACCCATCAGATTCACCAGCATGGAAAGCCATAGATGAAAGGTACTCCGATACCATCGAAAGCGATCCAAGAAATCTTCGTCTAGGGATTTGCACTGATGGGGTCGGCGTACATAGAGGCAACAGAAACCACAGTGTCCTGCCTATTTTAGCAGTCATTTACAACCTTTCACCTTGGATGTGTATGAAAAGAAAGTTCATCATGCTTTCCTTATTAACATTCGGAGTGCAAGGAAACAATATTGATGTGTTTTTACAGCCTTTAATTGACGATGTAACATCTTTCTTTGAGGTCGGGGAGCCAACATATGATGCATATAAACATGAAATGTTTACACTTCGTGCAGTTGTGTTATGGATGATTAATGATTACCCTGCTCTTGGTACACTATGTGGTTGCCTTTGCAGTGGATTCAAAGGTTGTGTAGCGTGTCGGGCGACACTCAGTGTGTTCGACTTTATCACACAAAGAAGCAAAGTTATGTTGCCTTGTTACCCACAAAAGGTATCTATCACATGACCACCCTTTCAGAAAACAAACAAAGACATTCAACGGAAAACAAAAGATGAGAACCGCTAAAGAGCCTGTGACTAGGGAAGAGATATACGACGAGCTCAAAAACATTAAGAATGAATGGGGAAAGGGATCAAAATCTCTAAGTTGGAGTAAGAGAAAAAGGGATAACACAACGCCGCAACCATATTGGAAGAAGGTTAACATATTGTACCAACGGCTCAGCTACTGGAAGCATTTACCTGTCCAACATTGTATTGATTTGATGCATGTTGAAAATAATGTGGCAGAGAGTATTGTTGGGACGTTGCTGAACATTCCCGGTAGGACAAAAGACGGATTGGCAGCTAGAAAGGATTTGGAGTTTTAGGGATTAAAAAGGAGTTGCAATCGAAAGCAAAAGGCAACAATACAGAATAACCTGCAGCATGCTTCACATTATCAGCACAAGAAAAAGACATGTTTCTTGAAACATTGTATAAACTGAAGACTCCACTAGGGTATTGTTCTAACTTCTCTAGTTTTGGTGAATCTTAAAGAAAAGAAGCTACAAGGCCTTAAATCACATGATTATCACATGGTTATGCAACAGTTTCAACCCCTTGCAATATGGTCCATCATGCCAGAACCAATGAGAAATGCTATAATTAGGCTTTGTTTTTTTTTTCAAGTCAATTTGTAGAAAAGAAATCATTGTAGAAGAGCTTGATAAGATGCAGGAAGAGAAAATAGTTACACTGTGCCTGCTGGAGAAGTATTTTCCACCATCATTTTTTGATACCATGGTTCACTTAACCGTGCACCTTGTCAGAGCGATAAAATTATGTGGGCCACCATGCTTCCGTTAGATGTATCCCTTTGAAAGGTGTATGAAGGTTATCAAAGGGAATCTGTGAAACAAAACTTATCCAGAACGGTGCATTGCTAAGGAGAACATTGCGGAAGAAACAATCGAGTTTCTCAGCGAATAACAAAAAAACATCAAGAGTACTGTTGGTATTCCACATGATAAACATGTTGATAATGGGGAGACAATTCCTATCACAGGAGCTAAATCATTTGAAGTTTCTCCTGATCTCTTCAAGAGAGCACATTTCTATGTGCTGCAGAATACGCCCGATATAGCGCCGTATATCAAGTAAGTATTACTTACATATATATTCTAAATTAAATATACTCCTACTTGCAGACAACACAAGACCTCTTTCAAAAACGAAATGCCTGGTAAACGACAAGCATTGCTGGAGAAGGAGCATACCTTGAAGTTTGATGACTGGTTGCGTGACAAGGTAGATCAATTTATTAAGCCTTCTATAATTTTTAAATATCTTTTATAGTTTCTGCAATGTAGGTGAATCTAATCCTTGTAATGAAATTCAGATTGAAAGAGAGTTAGCGGTCTTCCCAGGTTCTATATGGAAACCGTAAAGTGGATTGCACACGGTACACACCGCAACATATACAAATACGACTTATACGACATCAATGGTTTTGCATTTCGTACAAAATCTCATGATGGTAGAGTTTACCAGAACAGCGTCGTTGGTGTTGGGGCGGATTGCATGCACATCCAAAAAGACGTGGTGACCTTTGGAAAAAACTTTTATTTTGGGGTTTTGCAAGAGATATGGGTCCTAGATTATCATACTAAAAGAATTTCGGTCTTCATGTGCCGATGGGTTGACCGTAAACATGTCAAACATGATATTCTTGGTTACACGTCGGTCGACCTAAACAAATTTGGCCACAAGGATGATCCGTTCATATTGGCCTCGCGAGCACGCCATGTGTTTTATGTTCAAGATCAGTTGTATAGAAAAAAAACATGTTGTCCTCATGACTCCACCCAAGAATTATAGACATTCGTATGACGAGGTCGATGAGGAATTTAGTACGGTAACTTTTCCTCATGAGGGTAATAGATTGCCACGTGTACAACCAAATCAACTACTTCGTAATGATTCCCCAGATGATTACTGGAGGCCTGGGTAAAAGCCTACAACTATTCGTAATGGAGATTGAACCCCCTGCATAGAACTGTTGTTTCAAAACCAGCAGTTTGTCTATTTTTACAGAACTGCTGGCGAGGTCGTTGATCATCTGAGAGGATGTGCAATAAGTGATGTTTTTACAGAGCACCTGCAAAGAACTGCTGGTTACAATAACCGAGGGTTCCAAAAGACATATTATGGTGATGGACACTGATGTCGGGGTTGTCGACCAACGTTTTATTTTCACAACCCAGTAGTTGTGTACATTGATATAGTAGTTTGTTTGCCTAGTTAGATGTCAATAAAGTTTAAATTTAGTTGTGATACATGATATCACCATTCTTTACTTTGTACTTATTAATTCAAACTAAAGAAATATTGGTTGTTTTAATACTATTACTACTTATATATAGGCCGGTTTGTTGAATTCATTTCATCTTCTGGCTATTTTGGTCAATTGGTGTCAAGTTCAAATAGAAGTGCAGGTCTTTTTCATTTGGTTAAGTTCGAACAGACATTAACTAAATACACACATTCAAACATCAAGTGTAATGCTGAAACCAAATAAGCAACAAATATAAAATACAACATCATGTTGTCTAGGGGTGTTCATGGTTAGGTTTGAAACCCCCCAAACCGGCCATCGGTGAAAGTCATCATTTCTCCGCCTGATGGTTTTGTTTCTTGCACAACCTCTATTTGTTTATATTGTTCTTCTACTTCTGATTCAATATACTTTTCAACTGCTGGTTTTCCCGCAAAACATTATCAACTCATTTTATAAAAAAAAGACCATTATACCCTTCTTTTCACTAACCTACATACCCAAATTGTACCCTCCATACTCAGATCTTTGACCAAAATATCTGTGGGTCTTAGACTTTGAAGAAGCCTTTGAACAAATAAAATTCAGTTTTGAAAAAAACCTTCCAAACTCAATGCCATCACTAGTAACCTAATTTAAGATCTGGTGATGGCGTCGAGTTTTGGAAGAGATTTTATCAAAATTTAAGATCTTTGGGAAGTTTAAGATCTGTGAAAACCTTATATGTTTTCTGCTTGGCCAAGTTTGAAATTCACATAACAAATGTATATATATATATATATATATATATATATATATAAGAGAAAATTAGCATTTGCCTCATTGGGTAATATCGTCGCGAGATGGATTGACCACTGAAAAAGAATTTGTGCATGTTGTGCCATTGTATAATTTGGGCGGGTCAGGGTGTGCAATTCCGTTAGTCAAACTGCCGTTGACCATCCAGTTGACCTGTGTAATGACTATTACGCCTTTTTAAGCTGCGCAATTAGAACATCTGTGTTTGAAATAATTAACAAATGCACCCTTGCAACCTAATTCCCTCCAAAATTTTAATATAATCATTTTTTATTATTTATATCACCGAACCGAACAATAAAACAACCAAACGAACCTATATATTTCATTGTTTTATATACTTTTCATCCGAACCAAACCCAAAAATAAACAAACAAACCTATATATTTCATTGTTTTATATACTTTTCACCCGAACCGAACCCGAAAACAACCAAACGAACCTATATATTTCACTTTTTTCACCCGAGCCGAGCCCGAAAACAACTAAACGAACCTATATATTTCACTTTCACCCAAACTGAGCACGAAAACAACCAAACGAACCTATAAATCAATAATCCAAGTAACAAGTACTTCAAAATGTATAGAAAATCACAAATTAACGTTTAGTTCCAACCAAATTGATAATTCAAGAATCAAAAAACCCAACAAAATTCATAATTACAAACACAATTAGTTACTAAATCAAAAACCCATAAATCGAATTACTTCAGACTGTACAAATCTAAAGAAATTAACCAAGTGTCAGAATCACATTTAAATGCTGTCGGAAAAACAAGATGACCGGAATCCATGGCGACGGCGGCTGGCGTGGCAGTGGCGCGGCGCCGGAGGTTAGGGTATTTTGATCGGAATGAGTTACGGGTGCGGTGGTTGATATATTGAAGCAAATGGTGGTAGGATTTGAGGGATTTGAGGGTTTGAGTGATAAAATCTAGGGTTTGAAAGAAATAAGGTTTTGATTACTTGTTATGAAGATTTGATGAAGATAATGAAGATCCTAATGTTATGAAGAAATAAGTTCAGTGGAGGATCCTAATGTTTTTGAGTTTGACAATGTTTATTTGGATATGAATGGGATTATCCATCCATGCTTTCATCCTGAAGATGATCAGTTTATTATTATTATTATTATTATTATTATATTTAATTTTTATTAGAAGAAGATTACTAAAATACCCTTGCCATCCAACAGTCAACTGATGGTCAATTGAGGGTAGGAGACAAGAAAAACCCGCCCGATAAATACAATGGCACAACATGCGCAAATTCTTTTTCAGTGGTTAATCCATCTCGCGAAAATATTACCCAAGGAGGCAAATGCTAATTTTCTCTATATATAAGCCTAATAAATTTCAGTCAGCATTTTTATTGCAGTCATTAAAGTCTAAGTTGTTTTATAGTTGGTTATTGAGTAACTGCATACTACCTGTCAAAATGGTTTCCACACGCTTTGAAAACGCTCACAAGCTAATTAATTTTGGAAATTAATTACATTTATACCTACTACCTATCAAAAATCTTGAAATATATTTATGTAATGATAGCATACATTAAAGTTAATTAAAATAAAAAAAAAACTATATCTCACGCTTGTATTACGCTTTAAATAAACTACATCTTACTAGATAGGCTACAAATCAACTTAACTACATTAAGTTACTGTCTCAACTACCAAAAATTAAATTTTAGTTCTATATATTGTAGCATCTATTTTGTTATTCCTCACACTAACATCTATTTTTAAGTTAATTAAAATAAAATAAAACTATATTTCACGCATGTAGTACGCTTTAAATACGCTTTAACCAAAATATATTAATTACATTTATAGTTAATACTTAAATTACATTACATTATAAAAAAAACTAATTACAAATTACTAGTTAAGTCCTACCATCAGATTCCACATCTGAATCTATCATCTGATCATTCTCTTCTGGAGTAAGAGAGGGCATGATCCTCTCCCACATGCCGTCCAGGGTGTAGGTAGATTCCTTAAGCCTTTGTAGGTGAAGGTTCACCTTAGTATGGAATTTCCCATAAGCAGACACAACCTTGAAGTCCTCTATGGAGTTCAACCCAATCCATGCAACCTCGATGCCCCAGGCTTCCATCACAATGCTGAAATAGTCATAAGTGGTGTACCCAAGAAACCTAACCATTCGGTTAAGTTGTTGGTACCTGAAGGTTAGATGGTTGATATAGTCCACATACCTCACCCTTTGATTCTTCCGGACGCCGGAATCAAAGTGTAAACGATGGTGAAGAAGGTGGGGTCGTAGTAGATTGGTGTAGCCTCACCCATTTCTCGTACAATCCAACTTGCAGGCGCTATTTTCGGAATTTGGAGAAAGGTGGGATTGTGGATTGTGATTTGCTTGAATATTGGAGACGATAGGGGAAATCGGAAACCGTTAGTGGTATTTAAACGCCATCAGAAACCAGTACATCTCCCTAACAATGTGAAATTGGCTACACAAGAAACTGGAAAGACAATGATTATCTAGCCACTCGTCAATTCACCGTGTGGCCATTAATTATGTTTGGACACACTTAAAAATATTTAAGTGTGACCATTTATCACTTATAGCCACATATAATAAGTGTATCCGTGACAATAAAAAACTTAGGAAAAATGAAACTAAACTACTCTTTGGTCATACAACCTCGTATAAGTAGCCATATATTTTAAGGTTTTAGCCGCATTACTAATAAATACAATGGTTGTTCGTCATATTTCGCCACATTATTAAAAATGTGGCTAACATACGTGACATTAGGTCACACAACGTGATAAAAGTGGCTATATCTTTTACCTTTTAGACACATCTCTTATCAATACAATAGTCGTTCGTCACATTTGGCTACACCATTAAAACATGTGGCTAGTTAAATTTCACAGTTTTACCATGGAGTGTGGCTAATACATGTGTTTTTGTTCACATGTATCAAAGATCAAACAAACTATGACTGTAGGTCACATTTCGCCACACATTTTTATAATGTGGCTAGTTTATGTCACAATTTTTTTTCAAAGTGTGGCGAAAAGTACCTGAGTCGGTATAGAATGGTCACATGAAGAAAAACATGTGTGGCCAAAACTAGTTGGAAGGTTTTCAAACACGGTCAAATACCTTTTAGCCACACATTTAAGCCGAAGTGTGGCAAATCACCTAGACCACATGTGTGGCTAAAAGGCATTTTTCACGTAGTGGATACTTGACGTTAAGGACGCTTAGAAGGATGAATTACGAGCTTGGAATGAAGATGTAGTTGACTCATGATGATTAGCATGCTTTCCGATGCAAAATAAAAGAAGAAAATAAAGAAAATTGTGCCAGACACCCTTAGCGCGGCGCTAAGGGGTCCTGAGGGTGATGTTAGAGATACTCTAAGATCATCAGACAAATAAGTCTTTAGCGTGGCGCTAAAGACTCACCCCTGGATGTTAGCGCCGCGGTAACATCCCTTCTGACGGGAAAATTACCCTAACTTTCACAGTTTTGAGCCCCTATTTTGACATATCCTTCATTCCAACAACCAAGTACAAGCCGTAGGAAGATTTTCCACCATCCCGAAGCCTTAGGTTCGTCAGTTCATTGCATGTTTTCATCATCTCATCACAACCCAACTATTAGGTTTAGTGATTACTGCGCAATTAATCTTTATGAATCTGTGATTAGTTGCTCATTGTACAACCTGAACCTGAAGTGAATTGTTTACCCATAATTGTTTACAACCTTTAAGTTATAATCGTGTTTTTTCTTAAATCAACTTTTCTAAACCGCTTGACATCGTCTGTCCACCGTAGTTAATTAATAATTACGAAGTTTACTTCCACTTTCCACTGATTCCCTGTGGAGACGACCTTACTTACCCGTACTAGTTATAGGTATTTAAGCTTTATAAATACTTGTTTTTGATTAGAGAACGACATCTACGTCAACATGGCAGCGTTTCTAGTTTAGCTTAGTTTGTAGTTTTTGTTTTTATTATTTCTTCAATGATTTTACGCGGGGTGTTAGTGTTTTTGTTTGTGCATGTAACTTTACAAGTTGATGCAGAAGAGATATTCCCGTGAGAAAGAGCCGCTACAGTTTGATCCACAAATTGAGAAAACAGCAAAGAGAAACTGACCAGCTCAGAAACCCAAACTTAACCAAATACAAGAAGTCACAACACCAAAAGCAGAAACAATGAGTACCCGAAACAGAAGAGACCCGAATGAATACTCACCATATAACCAAGACCAACCAAACAACCAAGAACAAACCGCTCTACAAAACAACCAACCACCTAACCGAAACCAAAACGTGAACCGAAACCAAAACTCGTTTAACCGAAGAGCAATCAAACGTAACCACAGGAGGCAGTTTAATATGGATGACAATTCTCAATCATATCGGCCCTAGTAACCCGTCAAAGACAAGCTGAGTTTAGAGAGGAAAGACCCGAGATTACAAGGCTCATGTACGGGTGGATAATTGGCATATAGGGGACAATTTGGGATTCGATTCGGAGGATGAGGAAGAATTTAGAGATGGACAAGGGGGTCAATATCAACAACAATATATCCGTAATAACCAAGAAATTCGACAGAATCATCCAGAAAATCATCAGAGAGATCGAGCACCGAGACGCTAGCAAAACCGTGAACAACAGGCACCGTATTACGAGTTTAATGATGGAGTGCCGAGAGCATATATCCCACTGCTAGCCAAATAAGTTCAAAGTCGTTTCATTCCGAAAGTGGCCACCCCCTCTACCGATCATTATCCCGGTCAGAAATGGAAGGAACTTTTCGGTAAGGCAGAGCAGTTTGACGAGGTTACCGGCATTTCATGGAAAGGCTACTGAAGAACCATACTTGCATATGAATGATTTTAACTCGATATGTGCGCTTATCTCGAGCCAAGGTTTTACTTCAGAAGAGGTGATGATGGTAGTTGTAACACCCCGTAACCGCAGCGGAAACGTACACGGGATGCAACTGACACATCTGATATCAACAGCATTGCTTATAAAGAAAACACCACTACATTAATTTAAACGAATTACATTGTTCCGAGTTTCGTTACTATCTAGGTGTTATCACATAAGTTTTACCGATAGTACATTAACATATTTAATACAAAATATAGATCCTTAATCTTCCACAAATAGCACACATCATCAAGCACGTATCACTCATTCCAATTTGGGGGTACCTAGAAAGCATGGAAAGAAAAACGGGTCAACTACGAATAGTTGGTGAGTTTCACAGATTTAAATAAACATTGACAATTTATTATAATAAATCATATATTAGCGATGTAATTATGCTGAGCCCACAAGCGAAACCTCTGACTATCACACACAATCCCCGTGGCATATCCCCCGCCCACGGACCCGTGACATATCCCCCGTCCACGGAACAGCCCCAAACCGCTATGTCTAACATTACATAGCAAAATATATATAACACCCAAAATAGACATGTGCAACTGGCTGGGAAACATCAGTAAATCCATGCCGGACCAGTTGGGTTTGTCAGACCAATAGTACTATTCACACTTTACCGGCTTTTAGCTAATCACTCGTGTTGCGGGGCCTTACAATGTTAGCAACTCAGACAATTACCATCTTAGTACATTTCCGTACGATTCCCGTACAATAAAACATATATAAATACATTCATTTCCATGCGATCAGCATGTACTTAAACATTTTGATATAAACATGCTTTCCGCCCCGGGAAAATATTTAAAACAGTTCAGTAAAAGGGGCTCGTGAAAACTCACCTTTTTGGTGAGCAGAGATGTAATACTGGCACGGCTACCTGTCCGGATCTGTAATACGATCCCTAAGTCGTTACTACACAATTTCTATTAATATAACTTAAATTCATGTTAACCGGTACGTCCGGGGACACTGTTAATCCAGTACCGTACACGATCCGGGGACAATGTTAACCCCGACACACTTCTCAGGACTTAGATTGTGATATAACTTAGAGTTCTTTAGTCAAAACTACCATTAGTTTGTTTTCTCGTTTTGCGTGCCTAGCACGGTTATTCGTCTTTATGTTTTCAAAAATGAGTTTGGCCACATACGACCCGAAAATAGTTGTTATTGATATTTTAGTTAAAGTGGTGAAATTAGAGCTCGGTTTAGACACCCCGTTTGGCCGCGGGGCCCGTTTCCGTCTTTAATATACCGGAAACGACTAAATCGGGTAAAATTACCCAAATCATCCGAATTACTTTCGGATGATTTATTTTTACTTGATTTACTCAGTTTCATGAAAATAGTCCATTTTTAGGGTTTTTATACACCAGTCAGTTCGCTTAGGCGAACTTTGCCGGTTTACACGTTTTAAGCTTTAAAAGTTTGTTTTTAAGTTCCATTTAGCACAAATAATTATCCGTTTAGTCTCGGATCTTGAAATTTTGCACAAATCAGTTCTTGACAGTAAGGAATTTTATAAAAATATTTCCAGAATTAATTTTCATATTTAATATTTATTTATCTATTTTTAAACGTCATTTAAGCACCAAATATGTCGAAAATACCAAACGACCTTAGAAAAATCCCAAATTTTTATTAGATGACTCTTGCCATCCACATAGTTCTCAGTAATTTTTACAGAACCAAAAACTCATTTTTCATTCCATTTTCACCAAAACCGAGCTAGAAAACCCTAGATCTCGTTTTACCGAAAAGCCTACTTAGACTTCTCCAATGGACCTGAAATTTTGTGTGTGACTTTTATATGTTATAAAAAGCTTATCTGAATTTTTCCAGAATTTTTCATGATGTTTAGCTATTTTTCACCATTTTTAGCCAAAACCGAGCATTAAATTCACCAAATATTCATCCTTTATCCAAAAATTACCAAAATTTCACAGATCTCATATTTTCATGTGTAGATCATCTCTGTGAAATTTCATGACTAAACTCTAAGTCTACCATAATCTGTCCAAATCTTACAAATCATACGAAAAACCGATCTACCTTGTGTTTCTAGCTTTAGATCGCAAAGATCTTGCTTTCTAGCCTTTGCTAGCAACTAGATACAACACCTACAAGCACAACAACACCACACCAAGCAAGTTATACCCACAATCAAGCCATTTCTTTCATGGTTTCGGTTAAGACATCAAAACAAAGATTTTAACCGTAAAAATTCGTTTTTGACTCTTTTAACTCCTTTCTTGGACCAAGATCCCTTGTATAACTTGTATACATCACTTGATCATGCAAGAATCGGTTTCATCTCGGGTTTTCACCCATTTTTCACTTGAAACCTCATTTTCTCAAGATTTTGGAATTAAAAAGCAAGATTAAACCATAAAAACATGTTTATACCTTGTGTTTCTTGCTTAAAAATCAAGGATTTAGGATGAATGTATGTAGGGTTGAGAGGATTGGGAGAGTTGGGATGTTAAAAAAAGAAAATGAAATGTTTTGGTGTGTGTATTGGACCGATCGGTCCTAGTAAGGTGTGGGGTGGGGCCCACATCTTCAACCTTGGCCACACATTTAGATTGTGTAATCCGGATAATGTTGTGGATAATATGGTTCAGTTCGTTTTTCGGTTAAACGTTTAATTCCGCTCAAAACGAGGCCAAAACGGTCGTTTTTCGGCTTAAAATTTAAATTTATATAAAACCGATTTAAAAACTTTAAAAACTTAAACCATGACATTTATTGACTTAACACATCATATTTTCGGTAATTGTGCGTCTTTTTCGGTTTGATCGATCGTCTCTTGCTTGGTTTGATGTTAAAGGTTTCGTTTATCGTACCTACGTACTAATAAATCGAAATCCTTTTTCTGTGCTATAATTCACTTATCCCGAAGCTTTAATACTTCGTACACATCACTAAACATTATATATTTCGTCTATAATGTAATCCCCGATTCGTTCGGGTTTCAATAATCGTTCATCGATTAATCGTAATTTCAATACGACTAGCTGTATATTCGAGTATAATTCGTACTGTGAATCTTATATACTAGTATAAACACATTATAATTCATATATTCAGTATTGAATAACACGTAAATAGTATATTCCGGCTAGGGTATACCTGAATTTGCCGGAATCGTTACATTCTCCCCCCATTACAAAAATTTCGTCCTCGAAATTTTACGCATCAACTACTTCCTTTTGCGGAAATAGGTGGGGGTATTTCTTCCGAAATTCTTCCTTTCGTTCCCAAGTATATTCTGGGCCTCGTTGCGAGCTCCATCTAACTTTAACCAACGAGATCTTATTGTGTCTAAGTTGCTTTATTTTCCCGTCTACTATTTCTATGGGCTCCTCTACAATTTTGAGCTTATCATTTATTTGGACACCCTCTAAAGGTAACACCGATGTCTCATCTGACAGACACCTTTTCAAGTTCGACACGTGAAACACGTTGTGAACTGTACTCAGTTCATCAGGCAGTTCTAATCGGTATGCTACAGAACCGATTTTTGCAATAATGTCGAACGGTAAAATGTATCTAGGGGTTAACTTCCCCGCCTTTCCAAATCTGACTACTCCTTTCCAAGGCGATACTTTCAAATACACTTTATCACCTTTCTCAAATGATAACGGTTTTCTACGGATATCGGCATAACTCTTCTGCCGATCCCGTGCGGCCTTTAGATTGTTCTTAATTTCAAGAATTTTGCTGGTCGTTTCCTGGACCAGATCTGATCTAATAACCTGTGCGTCGCCCACCTCAGTCCAGCAGAGTGGTGATCGGCACCTCCGTCCATACAATGCTTCGTAAGGTGCTGCCTTTATACTGCTATGGTAACTGTTGTTATAGGAAAATTCAACGAGTGGGAGATGTTGATCCCAATTTCCCTTAAAATCCAGTACGCATGCACGAAGCAAATCCTCCAGGGTTTGGATGGTCCTCTCAGACTGACCATCGGTCTGAGGGTGGTAAGCTGTGCTTAGATTAATACGCGTTCCCAGCGCTTCTTGCACAGCTTTCCAAAGCTTGGAGGTGAAATGGCTATCCGATCGGAGATGATTGAGATGGGTATCCCATGACGAGACACAATTTCATTTATATAAATCTGCGCAAGTCTCTCTGTGTTATAATTATTTCTAATCGGGATAAAATGTGCTGATTTGGTTAATCGATCCACGATTACCCAAATTGCATCATGTCCTCGGGACGTCTTGGGGAGATGTGTCACAAAATCCATCGTGATCCGCTCCCACTTCCATTCAGGAATTTCCGGTTGTTGCAACATCCCCGAGGGTTTCCGGTGCTCCGTCTTAACCCTCGCACACGTCGTACACTTGCCGATGTAGGTGGCTATATCCTTTTTCATACCCGGCCACCAGTAGAACTCCTTTACATCCTTGTACATCTTATCCGATCCCGGATGTATGGAATATTTCGATTTATGCGCTTCGTCCATGATTAATTAACGAAGGTCATGGAGGGTCGGGATCCAAATCCGATTTTTGAAATAGAGAATTTCGTCCACGCGCTGTTCGAAATTCTTCTCGTTACCGTAAAGTCCCTCTTTTTCCAATTGTTCCTCTTTCAACGCCTCGCGTTGAGCGACTCGAATCAAATCCGAAAGGTTCGACTGGACAATCATCCCCAGCGCTCGCACACGCAATGGTTTAACTCGATCTTTCCTACTCAAGGCATCGGCTACAACGTTAGCCTTGCCGGGGTGATAACGGATGTCATAGTCATAGTCGCTTAACAACTCGACCCATCTTCGTTGCCTCATATTCAGTTCTTTCTGATCGAATATGTGTTGTAAACCTTTATGATCGGTGAAGATGGTGCACTTTGTACCGTAGAGGTAATGTCTCCAGATTTTAAGTGCGAAGATAACTGCTCCCAGTTCTAAGTCATGAGTAGTGTAATTTTTCTCGTGTATTTTTAACTGTCGAGAAGCATAGGCTATAACCTTATTATTTTGCATCAACACGCATCCTAACCCTCTCCGGGATGCGTCACAATACACGACAAAACCATCGTCTCCGTCGGGGAGACTTAAGATTGGCGCTTGGCACAATCTTTGTTTTAGCGTTTGAAACGCCGTTTCCTGCTCTTCACCCATTCATACTTTCGATCCTTTTGGATCAGAAGGGTTAAAGGTTGGGCAATGCTGGAAAAGTTCTCTATAAATACGATAATATCCAGCTAAGCCTAAGAATTGGCGGATTTCCTTTGGCGATTTAGGCGCTTGCCAATTCTTAATTGCTTCAACCTTACTTGGATCAACGTGTATTCCTTGATGGTTTATAACGTGACCAAGGAATTGCACTTCTTGTAACCAGAAGTTACACTTGGAGAATTTTGCATACAACTTCTCCTGATTAAGAAGCTCTAAAATTAATCTTAAGTGTTGCTCGTGCTCTTCTTTACTCTTCGAGTACATCAAAATATCGTCAATAAACACGATGACGAATTTGTCGAGATAGGGTTTACAGACTCGATTCATGAGATCCATGAACACTGCTGGCGCATTTGTTAGCCCGAAAGGCATAACTAAGAATTCGTAATGGCTGTAGCGAGTCCGGAATGCGGTTTTTTGGGATATCCTCCTCCTGGATTCTAACCTGATGGTATCCCGATCTAAGATCTATTTTTGAGAAGTAGCTCGCACCCTATAGTCGGTCGAACAGATCATCGATTCGGGGGAGAGGATACCTATTTTTGATTGTCAACTTGTTCAATTCCCTGTAATCAATGCACATTCTAAGGCTTCCGTCCTTCTTTTTCACGAATAGTACCGGTGCACCCCACAGGGAATAACTAGGACGTATAAATCCTTTATCCAACAATTCTTGCAATTGGTTGGATAATTCTTGCATCTCTGATGGTGCAAGTCGGTAGGGTGCCTTAGCAACAGGGCTAGCTTGAGGTAATAGATCGATTCTGAATTCGACCTGTCGGGTTGGCGGTAATCCAGGAAGTTCCTCTGGGAAAACTTGTGGAAATTCGCGTGCCACTGGGATATCGTCCACCCGTTTTTCCTCAGGATCCGTGGCCGTCAGGCTCGCTAGGTATGCCACGCATCCCTGGCGTATATATTTTAACACCTTGAGGTGGGATATAAACGGTATCATATTGCCCGACTTCTCACCCTGCACTAATACCTCTTCGTCATCCGACACCCGGATCTTGACGATTTTCTTTTCACAGTTTATTTCTACCTTGTTACGTGCTAACCAATCCATTCCCACTATCACGTCGAAACTACCCAATTCTACCGGTAACAAGTCAATCAGAAAGGATTGTTCGTTCAGAATAAAAGGGCAATTCCGAATTATCTGATTAACTATCATGGTTTTACCGTTAGCGACTTCTACGGTGTAAGGTTCTATGGTTTCACTAATTGGAAGGTTTGCAATCGATAGGAATTTAACAGAAACAAAACTTCTATCGGCGCCTGTATCAAATAATACAGAAGCGTAATGATCAGAGACGAGGAATGTACCTGTCACTACGCTGGGGTCCTGGCGTGCTTCGTTCGCCCCCATCACAAATGCTCGGCCTCGCGCCGGATTGGACGACGATGCCTGACCCGTGGGTTGCCTCCCGTTTCCTCCCTGGTTCAGTTTCGGACAGTGTCTTTTGAAGTGATCTGTGCCACCGCATTCAAAGCAAGCACGGCTAGTGGTCATCATTTGGTTTCCTTGTGGGTTTTGTTGTCGGGTTGGTTGGGTCCCAAATGGCTGCGCACGGATAGGATGCGGTTGTCGGTTCAGATTGTTCAGGGTTGTCCCTACAACTCGGTGCGTAGTGCCCATTCCTGCCACACCGGTAGCACACTACCTCCTTGCACACGCCACCATGCTGGCAACCGCATTTCCCACATTTAGGGAACGTCCCTTTCTGCGATTCCTGCTTTCCCGCCTGAACTAGTCATGGTGTAGTTCTGGGCAGCGGGCCTAGCACGTTTACTTTACTGCTTCTCCCGGATCCTATTGTCATACGTACCATCGCTTTCCCCCAGTAGACTCTCCTGCCACCTTCAGTGACCCACTCCTCACGAAATCGTATGTGACGATACCAGCTTGCGTCACCACACTCTCAAACGTCTGGTGTCCCCCCAGAGTTGACTATACTCCTTACTAGTGGAGTTAGTCCCCATATATAACGCTCAACCCTCTTTGACTCTGGGGTGACCAACCATGGCACTAATCGCAACAATTCATTAAATCGGTTTGTATAACCTAAGTGGTCTGCCCCCTGCATCTCCAGGTTCCACAATTCGTTTTCTAACTTTTGCAGTTCGTTTTTTCGGGCAGAAATGTTCCAGTACGAGAGCCTTGAGCTCTGTCCAGGTCATGCGGTTTGTCGCCGCCTGACCGCGAGTCTGCACTATGGTATTCCACCATGTCAAGGCATGGTCCGTGAACGTGCAGGTAGCATACTTACAACGTAATCCTCAGGGCAGTTGTGATGTTCACAACAGCCTCTATTTTCTCAATCCACTTAACCAACCCATTGGGTCCCTCAGATCCGCTAAATTCTAGGGTTTGCACAACATAAAGTCTTTGATTGAACATCCCCTGGATACAGGAATTGGTTCAGTACGGTTCGTTTCTACAGTTGGTATAGGGCCATTACTGTCCGTAACGACCACCCTAGGCGGTGCGTCATTACTCGGAATCGTGTTATCGTTCTGTGGAGGATTAGCATTTTGTTCCCCGCCATTATTGGTGGTCGTTTGATTGCTCGGAGGGGTTGGATTGGTCGAATTGTTAATACTGGCGGCGATGCGCGATACTATATCCGGTATCGCCGCCTCCAACTGTCGAGCAATCAAACGGCTCACATCCACTTCCGACATTTGAGCTGATCGTTTTGGTGCCATTCTACACAACATTCAGAAAAATATATATAATTAATACAAGTTCCAATCATAAAACACAACAAACATTCCATTCATTAATAAACATTAGTACATATTACATCCATGTCAGTTCACATACTTTCCTGTCATCATTACATAAGTTAAGTTTTCATACAAAGGGCCTATGTCGACATCATCTCGACATAATCCCGCAATGGGTCAGTGCTTGAATGATACCCAAAAGTATCTATAATGATATACCCCCAAAAGAGACCCCCCTAAGGGCCAGTGGTTGTATTATAACTACCCAAGATTCACTCTATGTTAGCATCACCACTAACTGCTTCACAGAGTATCAAAAAGCGGCCCTGACTACCACCACCCTAACATGATCTAATCACGGTGGTATATCAACCACACTAACACCGCCGCCATCCCCACAATCACTGCCATTAAACCCCGGATCCGTGTTTCCATCCGGTCAATCAACCCCAAGAGTAGGCGTCCTCCCTCCTCAGCTACGCGATCGCATGCTGGCTATCCAGTATGCAATCCACCAAGTGATTCCTCCTCTGAATACCCACCGTCAAGGCGGGGGTGGTGTGCTCATTCATCCGCTCGGTGAGCCACCCGGAGCCACGCCTCCTCGGTGGAGGAACGCTCATCCCTCATTGGACTGGGGGTACCCCACACAGGTGGCGGCACAGGCCCGGGCTGGGGGCGGGAGGACTCGCCTCTGTGGTAAGTGGATCTGGGTGGGGTAAAGGGTAGGTGGAACATACGGGACACTGATCCGCGCCGTGAGGCGGGGATCGGGTCTGGGAGGGGTGAGAGTGACCTGAGGTGCGGGTGGGGTGGGAGACCTGGTAACCCTAGCAGGGGAGGACAAGCTAGCACTCCTAAGGCTAGTCTCAGAAGGCTCGGTGCTGGAAGCTAAGCGTACACTCCTAGAGTCCCCGAACTGGCCTCTTCCGGGTCCTCCTCTACAGATAAACTTCGTGATCTTGACATGCTTACCTGTACACAAGTTAGCAAACATATAGTCCTTTTCATAATGTAAATCCTAATTAAATTAATATACACACATTATACCACCTTGTCACATAAAAATATTATTATATACTTACACATATGTTGCCGATTTTTACCTATTAAAGTCCCCGCTGACTTCCCCTGAATTCCCTCGTGCGGACAAGTCTGTTATTATGTTCCGGACCATAATAACTCACTTGTCCATCCAAGTTCATCCAGACCTCGTCACAATAATTTATTAATTGATATTCAGATCCTATAACACTTGAGCTACTGGTTATATTTTAGGTATCTTTTAAAGACATCCTAATTCTTTATAACCAATGGCTCTGATACCAAGTTCTGTAACACCCCGTAACCGCAGCGGAAACGTACACGGGATGCAACAGACACATCTGATATCAACAGCATTGCTTATAAAGAAAACACCACTACATTAATTTAAACGAATTACATTGTTCCGAGTTTCGTTACTATCTAGGTGTTATCACATAAGTTTTACCGATAGTACATTAACATATTTAATGCAAAATATAGATCCTTAATCTTCCACAAATAGCACACATCATCAAGCACGTATCACTCATTCCAATTTGGGGGTACCTAGAAAGCATGGAAAGAAAAACGGGGTCAACTACGAGTAGTTGGTGAGTTTCACAGATTTAAATAAACATTGACAATTTATTATAATAAATCATATATTAGCGATGTAATTATGCTGAGTCCACAAGCGAAACCTCTGACTATCACACACAATCCCCGTGGCATATCCCCCGCCCACGGACCCGTGACATATCCCCCGTCCACGGAACTGCCCAAACCGCTATGTCTAACATTACATAGCAAAATAGATATAACACCCAAAATAGACATGTGCAACTGGCTGGGGAAACATCAGCAAATCCATGCCAGACCAGTTGGGTTTGTCAGACCAACAGTACTATTCACACTCTACCGGCTTTTAGCTAATCACTCGTGTTGTGGGGCCTTACAATGTTAGCAACTCAGACAATTACCATCTTAGTACATTTCCGTCGATTCCCGTACAATAAAACATATATAAATACATTCATTTCCATACGATCAGCATGTACTTAAACATTTTGATATAAACATGCTTTCCGCCCCGGAAAATATTTAAAACAGTTCAGTAAAAGGGGCTCGTGAAAACTCACCTTTTTGGTGAGCAGAGATGTAATACTGCACGGCTACCTATCCGGATCTGTAATACGATCCCTAAGTCGTTACTACACAATTTCTATTAATATAACTTAAATTCGTGTTAACGTACGTCCGGGGACACTGTTAATCCAGTACCGTACACGATCCGGGGACAATGTTAACCCCGACACACTTCTCAGGACTTAGATTGTGATATCACTTAGAGTTCTTTAGTCAAAACTACCATTAGTTTGTTTTCTCGTTTTGCGTGCCTAGCACGGTTATTCGTGTTTATGTTTTCAAAAATGAGTTTGGCCACATACGACCCGAAAATAGTTTGTTATTGATATTTTAGTTAAAGTGGTGAAATTAGAGCTCGGTATAGACACCCCGTTTGGCCGCGGGGCCCCGTTTCCGTCTTTAATATACGGGAAACGACTAAATCGGGTAAAATTACCCAAATCATCCGAATTACTTTCGGATGATTTATTTTTACTTGATTTACTCAGTTTCATGAAAATAGTCTATTTTTAGGGGTTTTATACACCAGTCAGTTCGCTTAGGCGAACTTTGCCGGTTTACACGTTTAAGCTTAAAAGTTTATTTTTAAGTTCCAGTTAGCACAAATAATTATCCGTTTAGTCTCGGATCTTGAAATTTTGCACAATCAGTTCTGACAGTAAGGAATTTTATAAAAATATTTCCAGAATTAATTTTTATATTTAACATTTATTTATCTATTTTTAACGTCATTTAAGCACCAAATATGTCGAAAATACCAAACGACCTTAGAAAAATCCCAAATTTTTATTAGATGACTCTTCCCATCCACAAAGTTCTCAGTAATTTTTACAGAACCAAAAACTCATTTTTCATGCCATTTTCACCAAAACCGAGCTAGAAAACCCTAGATCTCGTTTACCGAAAAGCCTACTTAGACTTCTCCAATGGACCTGAAATTTTGTGTGTGACTTTTATATGTTATAAAAAGCTTATCTGAATTTTTCCAGAGATTTTTCATGATGTTTAGCTATTTTTCACCATTTTTAACCAAAACCGAGCATTAAATTCACCAAATATTCATCCTTTATCCAAAAATTACCAAATTTCACAGATCTCATATTTTCATGTGTACATCATCTCTGTGAAATTTCATGACTCAACTCTAAGTCTACCACAATCTGTCCAAATCTTACAAATCATACGAAAAACCGATCTACCTTGTGTTTCTAGCTTTAGATCGCAAAGATCTTGCTTTCTAGCCTTTGCTAGCAACTAGATACAACACCTACAAGCACAACAACACCACACCAAGCAAGTTATACCCACAATCAAGCCATTTCTTTCATGGTTTCGGTTAAGACATCAAAACAAAGATTTTACCGTAAAAATTCGTTTTTGACTCTTTTAACTCCTTTCTTGGACCAAGATCCCTTGCATAACTTGTATACATCACTTGATCATGCAAGAATCGGTTTCATCTCGGGTTTTCACCCATTTTTCACTTGAAACCTCATTTTCTCAAGATTTTGGAATTAAAAAGCAAGATCAAACCATAAAAACATGTTTATACTTTGTGTTTCTTGCTTAAAAATCAAGGATTTAGGATGAATGTATGTAGGGTTGAGAGGATTGGGAGAGTTGGGATGTTAAAAAAAGAAAATGAAATGTTTTGGTGTGTGTATTGGACCGATCGGTCCCTAGTAAGGTGTGGGGTGGGGCCCACATCTTCAACCTTGCCACACATTTGGATTGTGTAATCCGGATAATGTTGTGAGATAATCTGGTTCAGTTCGTTTTTCGGTTAAACGTTTAATTACGCTCAAAACGAGCCAAAACGGTCGTTTTTCGGCTTAAAATTAAATGTATATAAAACCGATTTAAAAACTTTAAAAACTTAAACCATGACATTTATTGATTTAACACATCATATTGTCGGTAATTGTGCATCTTTTTCGGCTTGATCGATCGTCTCTTGCTTGGTTTGATGTTAAAGGTTTCGTTTATCGTACCGACGTACTAATAAATCGAAATCCTTTTTTTGTGCTATAATTCACTTATCTCGAAGCTTTAATACTTCGTACACATCACTAAACATTATATATTTCGTCTATAATGTAATCCCCGATTCGTTCGGGTTTCAATAATCGTTCATCGATTAATCGTAATTTCAATACGACTAGCTGTATATTCGAGTATAAATTCGTACTGTGAATCTTATATACTCGTATAAACACATTATAATTCATATATTCAGTATTGAATAACACGTAAATAGTATATTCCGGCTAGGGTATACCTGAATTTGCCGGAATCGTACAGTAGTGTTCCAATTCAGTTTGAAAGATGCAGCAAACAGTGG
>NW_027500230.1:0-89786 GCF_021521415.1 Bidens hawaiensis
TATACAAAGTTGATACAACCCAAACCCTTGGAAAGGGTTAAATCGGGTCCCAGGGAGAGTCGTGGAGCGAAATGGCCATAAAATGGTAAAAACGAAGAAAAAGGTTATTTCGCATCGCATGAGCCATGCGAAGCGAAAAAGGTTATTTCGCATCGCATGACCATGCGAAGCAAAAAAGGGAATTTCGCATCGCACAGTCATGCGAAGCGAAAAAGTTTCATGCGAAGCGAAACAGTTCCATGCGAAGCGAAATTTTCATGCGAAATTGTTTTTTTTAAATTGATGAAAAACGTGGCCCGATCCATTTTCTGATGCATTTTTGTTAAAGGACTGTTAGGGGCTCTGCCCCTTGGACCCTGCTAGGGGCTGCCGCCCCTAGACCCCGCTACTAGGGGTGCTGCCCCGGACCCCTGTTAGTTGAGAGTTTCATTAAGTTAGACGTAGGAAGTAGTAGTAATGGATAATTGACACGCTTAATGTATTGTACAGTTAGCCGTGCACAACTAAGGAAGGGCATTACCATTAACGGTAAGAGAAACCGACTCCAGGTGAGTTCTAGCCCCATTCCCTGGTTATGTTTTCGGGGCTGTATGCATACTCCTATGTGGCAGTTAAAATGCTTATCTTAAGTGATAGATATATGATACGTGTATGATCGTGCATTGAATGTTATTACTATATGATGGTTATGTGAATGAATGTGTATGTAAATATTATATACATAAGACAAGTAAAGTATGCACTTATGATAGGGACCAGACCCTCATAATATCTGAGATGATAGGGACCAGACCCTCCTAATATCTGAGATGATAGGGACCAGACCCTTATAATATCTGAGATGTTAGGACCAGAACCCTTATAATATCTTAGATGATTAAGATAGAATAGCTTATGGTATACCATAGGGTTTTATGAAAGAAAGTATGTAAGTACGTATGCATGTATATAAAGTATTTGTGAAAGAAGTAATAGCAAAGTAAGGTATGAATACGTATCTTCGGATGCGTATGAGTAAGGATAGGAATGTATTGTATGTTAAATTGATTAACTAGAACTCACTCAGCGTAGCTGACTTTTAGTATGCACGCAGACAGATAGGTTGAGGCAGCTGGCTTGAGGAGGGACATATGGCATGAGCTAAAGAGACTGACATCTATGAAGAAGTGTCATGACTATTTTATGTTATGTTATGAAAAGACAATTTGTATGTTAAGACAAAAATAAATGTTTGTAATGTGATGTTTGAAGTTTTAAATTATTCCGCGAAAGTTTAAATTAATTCTGATTTTAGAACTGTGTTTATGAGTAAATCCAACACCAAAGTAGGGTTACCGGGAACGGGGCCTTACATGCACTATATCGACTTTTATTTTATTATTTTTTTCCATATAATACAACACTACTACACATATACAATACACAAAGATTGAATACATGCAACTAAACACTATTAAACTTAAAAATACGTAGTAATACACATGTGTAATACAATGGTATCGCACAGTAATACGTATGTGCATTAGAGCGGGTTTTTTTAATTTTTTTTAATTTTTTTATATTTTTTACTTTTTTTGAGCAAAGGGTAAGAAAATATAAGAATAATGGCAAAAACAGAAATTTGAAAATATTTTTTTATTTTTAATTAAAAATAATTGTTTAGGAGTTTTTAAGTTTTCTCTCTAAAGATGAGTTTTCTCTTGATCCTCTCCCTATATACACACACACACACATATACATATAATGTTTTTTCCATTATTCTTATATTTTCTTACCCTTTGCTAAAAAAAAAACCCGCTGTAATGCACATACGTATTACTGTGCGATACCGTTGTATTACACATGTGTATTACTATGTATTTTTAAGTTTAATAGTGTTTAATTGCATATATTCAATATTTGTGTATTGTATATGTGTAGTAGTGTTGTATTATATGGAAAAAAGATAATAATAAAATAAAAGTCGATATAGTGAACATGTGCGTTAATGTTGTATTACACATACGTACTAATGCGTATTCGATGTGCGTATTAGTCTTATATTGCATATATACAATAGTGTGCATCAAATATGTGCAATAATATTATATTCTATGCAATACAAACACTTTTGCATATATGCAATGCACACTATTACACATGTGCACTACACCGACGAGATTACCGACAATTTTTTTTTTGGAACCAATAACAACATATAAGAATAATGGAAAAAAAAGAAACTTCAAAAAAAATTTAAAAAAAAGTTAAAAATAATTTTTTAGGAGTTTTTAAGTTTTCTCTTTAACAGGAGTTTTCACTAGATCCCAACCCTATATATATATATATATATACATACATGTATAGTATTTCCCACGTACCATCAATCACTGTGGTCCCCTTCCGCCTACAATATATACAATCACAGTAGTTTCTTGGCATTCATGTCATAATCAAGTTAATTTGTTTAGTTGCAATAGATGTTGACTCATAGGTCATACTCAACTTTAGTTTGTTACTATTGTGGCCCCCCCTTTCGCCCACAATAACCTCGTGGTCTCCACTACCCATGTTCTCATGGCCGTCACAGACCACGTTATCCCCATGGCCAATACAGACCATGTTATCCCCATGGTCTTCACAGACCATGTTATTCCCATGGCCAGTACAGACCACGTTATTCGCATGGTCATTACCGACCACGTTATACCCATGGTTTTCCAAGACCACGTTATTTTCCCAACTTTTTATGTTTAATGTTGCATAGCGTGTTTGTATAAATATGTTGTCACATGTAATTTCATTATCTTTTGGCATTCGTACTATCTCCATTTAATTCATCAATCAACAATACTATTCACCATTCATCAGCACGTAGTCAATCAGTATGTTTGTAGGAACTTTTCATATACGAACATTTAGATAATTCATATACTGTACCGTTTTCAGATAGATAAATGTATATAAACATGCTTTTTACCCCAAAAGTTCGTAAACAGTTTGAAAAGGGGGTCATTTAGTAGAGATCGGGAACGGTGTCAGCTCATGGTTTGTTAAACTCGCTTTCACTAGTCCCTATAATCAATATTATAATAATATTAATATTTTAATATTATTATAATCCTTATACTAAACTAGGCTGCATAGCTAGTCTGGGCATAGTTGTCATGTCCAGAAAGTCTCAATAGGCTTAGATTGTGATGTTGTTTAATGCCTAATATTTAAAACCGAACTTGGCTCAGTTTCCCCATTTTACCAGCTGGGCCAAGTTGATTGTTTGCGCATTTAGAAAATGGGTATGAGTATGTAAACTTGGGTAACTGTGTTGGTTGATAAAATGATTAAATTTATAAAGATAGATCGTAGATTAGATGTCTGGATTTGCTACAGAGCTCATTTCCGTTTATTCAATCTGGTTTGGAGAAAAACGCGGACAATCCATCGATATTGTTCGTATTTCTCACAAAAGGTTCGGTTTTACTCAATTAACCCGAAAATATGATTTTCAATCACTCTTGATGTTCTGATATTCCAACAGATTCGTTAATCACAAAACTGTCGGTTTTTATTATAAATGAATTTGTTTAACCTTCAAATTAGCGTAATTAATTATCCTCTTAACACTAAATCATGAAAATTTATAAAATTACCAAGTAAAATATGTAGATTTTTAAAAAAATATTTCTGAAATTATTCATTGATTTATTAATTTATAAAAATTCATTTTATAAGCTATATTTAACCCGTAAATCGTCCGTTTGTACCAAACGATTTCTGAAAAATCCAACAAAATTTCTGAGTGATCCAAATACTTCCCAAAAGAGCTTGTAAAGTTCCCAGAACTTAACAAACTTTCCAAGTTACCTTTTCAAGCCAAAAACGACTGTAAAAACTCGAATAAACGCGAATCCAGAAAACATAGCTATGGTTCTCCAAATGACTCCAAATTTTACAGTTGATATATTACGACATACCTGATTTCTCCACAAAATTTCATAAATTTTCAAGAAGTTTAAGTATTTTTCCCAAGTAAACGTCCCTAAATGGTAATAAATTCACTAAATATTCTCGGATGGTCAAAAAATTACCAAATTTGGACAGGGACTTATTCATTTGGTCCTTGATGTCCCTGCAAAATTTTACAAGCTAACAACAAGCACATCACAATCTAACACTAAACAGCTTCTAAATGAGTTATTCGGTATTATCTTTGCGGTTTTCTATTGTTTCAACCCTTTTCTCACTTTTCCGGGTTCTTGATTCTAGCTAGAGTAACTACAGGTCCTATATCACAAAACCAAGCATGTATCATTAAGAGCTCAGCCTTGAAACATAGGGTTTCGGTTAGGGTTTTAAACCAAACTTTTGAACCGTAAAAGCACGATTTAAATCTCCTAATCCGTGTTTATGGCCAAAAAACTTATCAAACTAGGATTCTTACCATATGTATGATCAAAATATGTTTATGGAAAACTTTTATGGTTTTTGCATGGTTAGAAGTGATTTTTGGTAATCAAACTATGTTTATATGTATTTAAACTTGTTTAAACATGCTAGAAATGGATCAAAATTTGACACTTACCTTAGGGTTTATGGGGTTTGGAAGGGAACAAAACTTGGATGACCAGATTATGTCAAAAGATGAAGTCAAAATATTTAGGTTAATATTTTATAAATAAAGAAAACTTAAGGGGGTTTGGTCCAAGTTGGCGGCTGGACCCTTTTTGGGCCCCATTTGGCCCATTTGCCTTGTTTTGTGTGTCCGAACATGAAATATCAAGTCCAAGTTTATTTCACGTTCGGTTCTTGGCGAGAAAATATATCGGGTGCGATAAACAGCGTGAAAACGAGCGTTTTTCGGCCATTTTTGTGTAAATTTAGAAAAACATACTATTTTTTGTAAAAATTGCAAATATTTTCACGGACCGCTTAAAACATTCCAAATAAGTGGTTTGTAGGTCATTTTCGGCTTAATGGATGATACAATTCTTGTTTTATAACTGTGTTTCGCATTTAACGTTAAAGCGGGTGGTTAAACGAGTATGTTTTCTTTAAATGGTTTGCTATTGTACTAAGGCCATAATATCAATATGTTGGCTTATATTAAACGCATATCACTTATAGATGCCCCCCCGGGATATCCGGGTCATAACCTGACCCGCTTGGTTATTCGTTCGTTCGTTACGCAATAAGCAGTTAATCGCTTATTCGATATATGAATACTAAGGTGTACTCGGTTTTGTCACAAATGTCACATTCTCCCCCCGTTAAGAAATTTCGACCCTGAAATTCTATGTAGTAATTACGCCCCTCAGGGAGAAGTTATAAATATTTGCTTCGGAATTCGTTCTTTCGTTTCCGAATGTATTTGGCTCCCCGTTGTGGATTCCACCGAACATCATTCAATGAAATTTTATTGTGTCGTAATTGTTTGATTTTCCCCTTTCAACATTTTCATGGGTTTCTTTACAAAGTTTAGTTGTATGTATGTTTTCAAGTGATACTAATTTCTGCCTTGTCAACAAGGCACTTGTTTAGACTTGATATATAGAAAATATCACGAGTGAATTAGTTTTTGTTAATATGCTACATGATTAACCTTTGTGACAATTTTGTATGGTTCCATGTATTTTAAAGTCAACTCATCGGTTTCATCAAAATCAATAACTTCCCACGTATATCAGTATAGTCCTCTTGTTAGACTCAGGCGGCTTTCAGTTTGTTGTTAATATTACGAGCTTTATCTATGGTTCCCGAAATCGAATTGGATTTTGTATTTTGTGTGTCACCAATTTTTAGTTTAACAAAGTGGCAATTTACATTCTTGCTTGTATAACACAGGTTATAGCCGCTTACATAATGTTATGATAACTGTTAGCGTACGAGGATTAAACTGGTAGAAGGTACTGTTCCCACTTTCCTCTAATGTTTGAATAATTTATTTGGTTTGATTGTTTGTTAGAGGACGGCATACCATGCTCAAGTCTATTCGGGATCTAAATTTTCATACACAACTCACCAAAGATAAGAGGTGGAATGGCTTTCTAGATCTGAAATAGCTAAAATAAGCTCACTATGTCGGGATATGATTTTGTTAACACAAGGTGAGTTTTTCAGTTATGTAGTTGTTACAGATCGGAAGGAAGTATGCGGGTTGGGTCAATCAGTGAACTATCATCCAAATTGCATTGCTTTATCTGGATGTTTTAGGAATGTGTGTTAAGAGGTCCATTGTAATTTGTTGCCCCCTCCATTGGGGTATTTCAAGCTATTGTAATGTTACATCTTTACAACACATGTGACAATAATCTTTCTCATACTAGTTCATCCATAAGTTTCCCTTACATCTTTGCACTTTACATTGGTACTCGGTCACACAGAACATCTGGACTGACTTTTCCTCGTTCATAACCCGGTCATTGTGGCTATAAAAGCTTGAAGTTCAACTTTCGGTTCTTGCAGTAAAGTATTTCGTCGGTTTTCACAGTTATAATTGTTTAACAACTCCACCCATCTCCATTACCTAATATTCAACTTCTTTTGATTACTTATAGATCGTAGGTTTTTGTGGTTCGTGTAACTTGTACAGTTAGTAGTATACAAGTAATGCCCCCAGATCTTGGGTACAAAAGCAATCGTTCCATTTTTCTGGTCACGGATAAAGTAATTCTTCTCATCCGTTTTTAGTCATTGGGGGTATATGCTATCACTTTGTTTTATTTTCATTCATAACCTAGGTCTTTTTGAATTAGGAGGATAAAAATTTAGGTAATACTGAAAAAGTTTTCATCCCGCAGGAGTCTACATGAATTCCTTGATGTAACTGTTTTAATATCTACTTTAAGATGGGATGCGAAAGGCATTTTGGTACCAGGGTTTTATCCCTGTACTTCGATCATTTCGTTATTTGGAAGAGGTATTCTTACAGTCCTGTCCTTATATACGATTTCCATTTTTGATCTCAAGTAATTAGTCCATGTTTATTACATCAGAACTTCCTAACTCTACCGGGAGTAGGTTAATAAGGAATGGTTGGTTGTTTAGGATGAAAGAATAGTTTGATTTATTTGGCTAACCGTCATAGATTTACCATTAAAGAGTTCTATAGCATAAGGGTTTATTAATTTACTAATCGGTATATTTTTCTAAGGGTAGAAAGTTAACAGAATGAAACTTCTATTGGTACATGTGTTAATTAATTTAAAGCATACTAGTCAGAAATTTTGAATGCACCTGCTATCACATTCGGATCTGGTCGTGCTCCACTCGAGTCAATCACGAAAGCGACCTCGAGTCTGGTTAAACGTCGATGTTTGTTCTCCACTTAACTTGGGACAGTTTCTTTTGACGTGTTTTATTCTACCACACTCATAGCAAGTATGATGATTTATCATAGGTTGGGTTAATTGTATTGGATGTAAGCGAATTGATTACGATTGAGGTAGTTGTGGATGGTGCGGTTGTGGTATTTGAGATGGCCGGCTCGTAGTGTTTACAATGGTTTTATAGTCACAGACATAGTCTCCAACCTTCCCACAATTATAACACCCGTTTGTTTGACATTCACCTACATGATGATAACCACATTCCCCACACTTTGGCAAAAGCCCTTTATACCTCTCTTATTTCACATCAGAACTGGTAATGGCGTAATTTTGAATCGTAGTGCGTGCACGTTTCTTTTGTTATCTTTCTTGTACCTTCGCCTTTACTCGGTTCGTTTTGTACCAGATGATTCCCCAGGCATTCTCAGCGCACCACTTCTAACCAAATCAGAAGCTTCAATGCCGGCTTGTAACACGACATTTTGGAAAGTAAAGGGGCTAGTTTAATTAACCAGACTCCTGACTTCGGGGGCTAAACCCCAAATGTAGCGTTCAATACGTTTAAATTCTGGGGTAACTAACCATGGAACTAGATGAGCTAGTTCGTTAAAGCGGTAGGTGTACCCCAAATGATCTGCACCCTTCATTTCTAAATTCAAAAGTTCTTGTTCTAATTTCTGAATTTCATTTATTGGACAAAAGTGTTCTATCATAAAATCTTTAAGTTCTGCCCAAGACATACGGTTGATTTCCTCTTGCCCCGAATTTGCACTACAGTATTCCACCACATTAGGGCGTGGTCCACAAACGTAGAAGTAACATATTTGACAATGCAATATGGTGGACAGTTAGTGATATTGATAATGGATTTAGTCTTTTTGATCCACTTAACCATTCCATTTGGTCCTTCAGTACCATTAAAATCTATAAGGTTTACACAACATGACGTTCTTAAGTTAATATCCCTCTTGTGGGGGATTTGGGTTGTTACGACCATTGTTTAAGTTCGGTGAGGGATTAACATTATTGAGAGTAGCGTTAGTATTCAACAGGGGAGTATTAGTTGTGAGAGTGCTAATATTTATCGAGGGAGCATTTGTAGTTGTATTTTACGGGGGATTAGTAATCACGGCCGCATTAGTGTTCGGCATTTTATTTGCATTCATAGTTGTATTATTTGCCACATCAACCTCAAACAATGTGTTTGCTTTCTTCGGGGCCATTCTATAATGATAACCAATCATACTGCAATTAATAACAATTCACTACATAACTAATCACAGAAGGAATCACATTAGCTGTAATCAGGTATTTCAAATAGCACATATGTATCATGCGTATCTGTTCTTGCATCTATATACCAAGGATACTATATAGATTTAGGGGCTGTTTGGGATTCCTTATTTTCACCTCCTTATAACTTATAAGGATAAGCCATAAGTTACAAATGTGTAACTTATCAACATTTCCTCTCACATAATAAGGAAACCCAAACACTTTTTTTTAACTTATCATAAGTCATAAGTTATAAGGAGGTAAAAATAAGGAATCCCAAACGCCCCCTTAACTTAACAAAGGCCATTGTTTGTATGTATATAACCAAAGTTGCCATCAAGTGACAAGAAATTTTTAACCCGGTAAGGGTCAGTATTGTAATAAAAGGTCCAAATTGTCCTCTATATTAGATGGTTGCATGGAGTATCGAAAGCTATACACAATAGTATCATACTATCCATGTCTATCCGAGCACACATTATAACAATCTGAGCAGTTCACAACTCGTATAACAATCATTCCGATACAATCCCACCATTAGGTGATTGCTTTGTCCCGACGCTCCCGTAAATATGCATCTATCCGTTATGAGTTTAAGCAGAGTGTCTTAGTCAGAATGCACTTGTATACTCCGTTTGATCTTTGGATATTATTAAATATAAGTTTAGAGTATTCTTTTTACTAAAAATAGTAATTTATCAGTTAAGAATAAGTATATCCCATACCAGCCAGGGCACATCACCGATTTGAGAGCATGAGGTTTCTTTAATTATAATAAACTGAACTTAGATGTGGTTGGAGGTACTCGTACATAAATGGTTTAATGAGTTTGCTAGTTAAGGAGGTTCATTAGGGTCGGTTGTACTGGTGATATGTAAAGGAAATTAGTATTATTAGTATTTCTTTTTGAAATATAGTTAGTGCATGATATGTACTGGTGGTCACGGTTTGCCACATTATAATTGAAGACTTCGTAAGATAATTATTATATTTATGATTTAATAAATTGGGCTCGCCACTAGGTATTCCCCTAGGAATAGCGTCTGTTCCTGAACAACGGAAGTGGAAAGACGATCGGAAAGCAGTTTAGTTTACTGTTAGAAAACAGGTTTGTGAAATAAAGATTAGGCCCAAACTGGGAAGTACTGTATCCCTTTTGAGATGAGTATATGTATATCACACCCTCTATGGTTCTTTTCTGGGCCTTGCATATTACACCCGATCTGTGGTTCTGTCATATCACCCGATTCAGTTTGAACTCGTTAAAGCATTCTCATTTACAGGCAACACCGGTTCTTCATCCGACATAAAGCTATCCGATCTCGATATCTTTCGGTGCAATAGTTAGTCATAAAATAATATTTTTGGATAGCTTTGATCAGAGTAAAGGATATTATTAATTAGGGAAAAAAAATAAAATATTTTATTTGTTATGACCAGGTATAATATTAATTATGATAAAATATATTATTAGTTTTAATAAATTAAAATTTTAATTATAATAAGAATTAATATTGATTATAATCGAATATAATATTTGTTACAATAAGATTTAATATTATCGACAGTACAGTACGTGCACGTATTCGTACACCTTGTTCCAGATAAGCGCGTATCCATGTTATATATATATATATATATATATATATATATATTAAGTATTTATTAAAATCATAATCATGTATGTCAAATTCATCAACTAGAGACCCCGCGAAAGAAATTTGCGTGGCTCTGATACCAATTTCAGCGGAAAAATACGAGCGATTTAAGATAATCAATTCAAGTAAGCAATTATTCATAAAGTTTAATATTATATCTAAATTTAAGTAACTTATTAATTTTATAAACCACATATTATAACAATTTTTCATCAAATTTAAACACATAGGGATTATTTTCATATAAAATTAAGTATAATTTAAGATGATATGACAGATATATTTTATGTCTTTGATTAAAAATGATTAATATAAATATCCTTATAACACCTAAAAGTTTCAAATATCTAAAAATATTTCAAAATTAAAAAGAACAAGGGTCCAACATGCTTCCGTACCATTTTGCCTTTTTGACTAAGATACTGTCGGGTTATACCAGGAGTCTTTTTACTAGGTTATTCCAGACCAAACCTAAATAGCTTTAGGTAACTCCTCTCTGGCTCCTTCAGCAATATTCAGTGCGACCAGGTTTCGTTTCCTACTTCCGGTTTATGGTAAAAAGAAACAGTTTCCTTTTTAAAAGAAAAATATTTCTAAATAAAAGGAACACTCAAAGGTATTATAAGGAAATGGAAAGTTTTATTTCATGATGGGTATCTTACAATGGAGATGTAAAAGAAAAGTACATAAGGAAATACAACACACTTTATTTTCAATACATGGGATTCTAAACACTTGGTTTTGAAATTTTGTTGAAGGCCCGATGCCCCTCTTCTTTCTTCTTTCTTGCCTTTTATAGAAACATTTTTCTTTTGATAGACTTCACTTCTTTGTCTTTTCTATCTTGTTCCCATATGCAATACTTTCTTTGAAATTTGCCATTACCAGAACGTTAAAACTTGGTGTTCATGGAAACTTGAAATTTTAGCTTTACTCCAATTTTTTGTCTTTTCCTCAATCACATTTTCAAGATAGCAGATGTTGGAACTCCAATCTTTGGACTATTATGAGTTTTAATAGCTCATATCACTTTAATAAAATTATAAAATCATATTTAGTACATAAGATTTATAAAAAATATCAATCTTTATAAATCTTAATCTTCATATGTTTCGCTCTCCTTTGGAGAATCAGTACTCATTTTATCTTTTTGTTTAGAACAAGTTGGGCAGACGTTCATTTGATGTTTTCTTTCAAAGCAAAGTCTGTGTTGAGCCTGAGGACTTGATGCAATTATACCTGTATCTAAGAATCTGATTTTGTCTTCTATGTATTTTTTAGCTGCTGGGGGAGTTTTTCTCGTAGAAGCTTTCATAACATAAGAATGCATTTTTGTTCCACCATAAGTTCTAAATTCTCTTTTGAAAATATTTTCTAAGGTGGAAAGAACTATCTTTAAACCAAGTGCTCTTTTGTAATGAATATCATATTCATTAAAACTTTGAAAAGTTTTTGATCTTTTTGTTTCTACATTGTAAGTAAGATATACATTAACTTTTTCTATTATGATTAAATGATATGCAAGGTAATTATTTTCTTTATAAAAATCAGGCCCTGCAGAAAATAGCTTTAAAGCCATAATATCATTTGGAGTAATAATAGAGTTATGTAAATAACTATCTCTTACTCCATCTCTAACCCATTTAGGTAAAAAAGATATTTCTAGAAAATTTGGTAATTTCAGATATATCATATTTATTGCTCCAAAATCGTACCAGTATCTTATCTCTTTAGGAGAGTTACCTTGTAGGTAGTTGATCCTAGGGTAAACCCTAGTACAATCAACATATCTTATATCCGTATTTCCAAGATTATATAATTCTTTCAGTTTAAACCATTGCTGCTCAACAGGATTTTGTTGAGACGGTATTTTTTGAAAAATATTTTCAAAATTAGAAGTTTTTCTGAGTGTTGTTTAAAATTGAAATCTTTTTTCTGTGGCTCATCTTGGTCGGAAGTAAGATCTATCGTTTGCACTCCTATTGAAGATGAAGGGATATCTCTTTTTCCCTTTTTGCATCCTTGTAAATAGGAGATAAATCTATTTTCTCTTTAATTTGATTTTTCACAAGGGATTTTAGCAACATGCTATCAAATTCATAGAAGACTATCTTTGAGTCTATGAGAAGACAACTACTTGTGATTAAATCTTTAATGTCTAAGACCTCTTCAGGGAGAGTGTTAAAATAACACAACATTTCTTTCATGTCTTTTATGGTCACCACCTGCTTATCCATGACTTCAAGATATTTAACCATTTTTTGAGTAATTTCACTATCTTCCATCTCTGGTTAAAAAATCTGCTAAGACATTTTTTTCAGATTTAATTATTTCTATGTCAAAATTGTACTCAGATAATAAAGTTTGCCATCTAATTAATCTTTTATACTCAGGTTTAGAAGGCAGGTTGTTTTTTATAAAGGCTTTTACCTGTGTAGTATAAATCTAACTGGTAATAAAAAATAATAAAGCTTTTGGCAACTTTTCACAACTGCTAAAAGCTCTTTTTCGTTAATATGATATCTTGTTTCAGTGTCACTAAAAGTACCTGAACAATATCTACAAATACTTTCACCAGCATTTTTCTTTTCTAGGTCATAATCTATCTTTTTAAGTATCTCACTCCAATAATATTCTGAAGCATCAGTTCTAAGATTAAATCATCATTTTCAATTGGTAACTGTAATTTTGGTAAATTTTTACAATATTCTTTTATAGTTTTAACTTGGGCTTCTAGGCTTTCATCAAAACTAAATATTTTATCTTTCTTTAGTAAGTTTTGAAAGGGTTTTCTTAATTCCGCAAGATTTTTAATAAAATCTGAAGCATAATTTAATATGCCAAGAAAACTTTGTACTTGTTTTTTATCTATTAATTTATTAGGAAATGATATAATCTTTTCAAGAATATGGCTTTGAAGTTCTATACCTTTACCATCTATTTTCATTCCTAAAAAATCAATGTTATCTTGTAGTAAGCTAGTTTTCTTTCGGATAGAGCCAATTCATGTTTTATAAATAAATCTATAAATACCTCAAGATGTTTTAAATGTACTTTAATATCATCAGATAATATTAAAATATCATCAATATGGACAAAAATAAAATCATAATTCTTAAATATAGTATCCATTTTTCTTTGAAATATCTGTGGAGCATTTTTTAATCCAAAAGACATTACAAGCCATTCATATTGTCCTTGAGGAGTAGAAAATGCATTGTAAAGAATACTATCAGGGTGCATTTTATTTGCCAAAATCCACTTTTGCAATCAAACTTAGAAAATATCTTCTTATTTCTAGTCCAGTTTATTAAACTTTCTTTATGAGGTAAAAAATATCCATCAAAAACAGTATTATCATTTAATTTTTTATAATTTATTACCATCCAAGGCTTACCTCTTGTGATTTCTGCATGTTTTCTTACCAGGAATGCAGGAGAACTATGAGGACTATGACTAGCTCTGATTAATCTTAAATCTAAGAGTTCCTTTAACTGGGTGCTGAATTCTTTTTGGTCTTATGGGTTATATCTCATGGGCTTTATTCTTATTTCTTTATCTTTATCTTTATCTTTCATTTCTAATTTTGCTGTTATTTGGTTTTTCTCCCAAAATTGTAATGGGTTTTCTGTATAACATTGCTTTAATTTATGTTTTATATTTTCAATATGGATATCTAAGTTTCTTAGATTTATTTGATAGTCCAATGATTTTTCTGGGTTATATTGTAAAATTGGTATTCCCTTCTCAAGTTTTGGGTTTGGTTTGTAACCTATATCATCACGCTGGCTTGCGCGTTTTGTAAAATTAATTGGAAATTTTCTTCCATATGCGTTTTTTATCCTTTTAACCACTATTAAGTGGTGACATGGAGTTTTTAGTATTATTTGATATGCTACTATATCAAAAGTTATCTTATTGAATCTTTCTAAAAAATCACTTCCTAGTAATACGTCTGAACCCGAATCATAAAAGTAGAATGAAGGACATTTAACTAGGTATGATCCTAACAATATTATTGGATTCTTTATTCCTTTTCTTAAAGTAACTATATCTTTAGAGAAACTAATACCATTACAAGGTGTTAAATCTTCATGATATTCTTCGAGGAAGCATTCTGATTTACAAATGCATAATCCCGAACTACTATCTATATAAGCTGTAAAGTATTCGGCTTTGTAGTCTTTATAAGTAATTCCTATTGGTACATAAATGCTTTTAGGACTTGTGATTTTGATATATATGTTAGTTTATCATTTCTTGTAATCTTTAACCCGTAAGAGGTTATTTGATATGGTTTAACATTTTCTAAAACTGTTAATCCTAACATGATTTCTAGTGTATCATTTCATCTTCAGTACTAATTAATAATCTTAATGGAATTTTTTCATCTCCAAATTTTATTATAGTCTCTACGGCTTCAATAATCTCATGTAACTCACTATTAAAATTAGTATATTGGTGCGGTTCTTCTAACGAGTATCTTTGTAAATTTTTACAAAGTTTGAAATTTATATAATTTCCATTTGCACCAGTATATATTAAAATACTTACATTAGAGTATTTGTTTCCATCAAAGTATTCTCCTTTTATTTTGTAATTTCTTATACTATCTTCTTTAGCATTAATTATATTAGAAAATCTACTAGAATTTGTCCCTCTTGGTAAAGGGTGGCTAACTACATTTTATTTGAAAATGATAATCTAGAGGGAATATGATTGGATAATAATAATGGTTTATCTTGTAAATCAAGGCTTAGTGGTCTTGAATCTATTTCCTCTATTTTAGGTAGAGTAGGTATTGATATCTAGCATACGTCATTAAATAAAAAAGGAAAGTCTATTGTGTCTTTTATACTAAAACAATCGGAATGATGAGTATTCGATATTGCATATGATATAGCATATGTAATAGAATATGGTCTATTTTGTTGTCTGAAGAAATCTTTTCTTTTAAAATCTTGTAATAGACTTAACGTTTTATCAAAATCTTTGTCTTGAATATAATGTGAAATCCTTGGATAAATATTAAATTTAAGTTTTCCATATTGTAAATTTCCTCTTAATATCCCAAGACATGCTTCTTCTCTATTTTGGATCCTATTGTCCATGATTGCTAATTCTATAGGAGTATTTATACCTTCTTTAAATGTGGATTTTATTATTATCTGGATAGCTCCTACATGAACCCATCCTAAAGTATTCCTTATTTCAGGTTTTACTTTTTATAGTTTTTCTTGAATATCTTTTTTAGATAATAAAGGTATCATAACTTTATTAAATGTTATATTAATGTCTAGAGCTCTTTCTTGAATGTTTAATCCATAATATAAGTAATGGTCTCTAGGCCTTATTTCTAATCTTTGTAAAGTATTTAATTTAAATCCTGAATAATTTGATAACGAGAAATTTTCATGCTGAATTTGTTTAAGTTTTTTCTTATCTACTAAAATTTCTTGTTTATATTCTCCTAATTGTTCATTTTGACAATCGATTATGTCATTATCTATTTTACTACTAGAGGCTACATCCAACCTATTCATCTTCAGATGAGGTATATTTAGTTTCAGTTAAAATAAATATGCTTTCATCAGAGTCTATCTCATGAAAATTATTAATTGGTATAAAATCTCCTTATTCTATCATTTTTCCTATATTTTCGTCTATCTCAAATATTTTAAGATTCTTTTTAAACTTTTTTAGACATTCATTTGCATAATGACCTTTTTCATGACAAAAGTAACATTGACATTTCTTAGGACCTCATTTTCTTTTATAAGTAGGTTTAAATGTCTTTTTATATACTTTTCTTTTATAATATTTTGTTTTACGCTTTTTAAAATATCTTTTCCAAAAATGAGTTCTTTTCTTATATTTTCTTTTTATCTTTCCATAATAATATGAACTATCACATTCTATCATCAAAGGCATTTTTGGATTACTACAACATAAAGATATTTTTCTTTTTAATCCTTTACTTAACTTGGCTAGTATAGCATCTCCACACCATTCACTCAATTTATCTCTAACGTGAGTTATTCTTTTTCCTAATGTATCAGCTGTTCCTGGGTTATAAGTTCTCATTAACTTTTGTCCCCAAAGGTCGGGTATTTTTGCAAAAAATAGTGTTAAATAACTATTCATATCTGGTACTTGATTATATATATGGTAATAGTAATATTGGAATACACAAATAAACCTATCTATTTCACAAATGTCACATATTTGTAATCTTATCAAGGCTGTGGAGTATTTTTCGATGGTTGCTGGGTCTTTTATATTATTTCCTTCTCCACAAAATTCTAGTCTAAAGGCTTCTACTGCTCTTGTTATTATATTTCCTATTAAATCATCTTGTTCAAATATTGTTCTTTTCATATCAAAAGGTAAATTTTGCCAATATCTTAAAGCACTATTTATTAAGGTTCTTTCTAAAAATCCTTGAAGTGTTTCCATATCCATTCTATTAACAGAAACTGCTATTCTTAAGGCTGTTTCCCATTTATCTATTGCTTCTTCTGTATTTTTTATGCAATCTACATTCAAATAAATTTCAAAAGGATTAATTGGTTCACTTTTCATATTCTGGTATGGTTTATAATTATCTTCATTTCTTATTGTTGACTTCACCGCAGCATATCCTTGTAATAACCTATGAGTTTCGTCTCTTATTGGGATTTTAGGATTTGTATTTGTGCTTGTCTGTCCAGTATCATTAACATTAAAGTTTTCCTCATTTGCTTTTATATTTATAAAATTATCATTTAACTCCTCTCCTATTCGAGTTATTAAGTTTTCTATTTCAGAAGACACATAAACTTCACTTTCAGAGTCTGAGCTCATTTCTAATTTCTTTATATTCTTTAGGTATTTTCATATTTTGTAAAAGTTGAACTAAAGGTTCATGGAATTTATTTAAAGTTGCTTTATTTTTTCTATTAGAAAAGGCAGATTCTAATAATTCTATTATTATATCTAATTTAAAAATTATTTTATCTCCATAAAATATAATTTTTTTTTGTAACTCTATTAAGTCTTTATCTATTTTTAATGAATTTTCTGTTTCTTTTAATTTATTAAAACTATAGTTTTCCATTATGGTGAAGGGTATTGCCAATCAGTATCATCATAAAAGTATTCAGAATTAGTAAATTCGTATTCACTAAAATTAAAGTCTTCATCTGAAATATAATCTTCATCAAAATCATAATCTGAGATATCAGTTTGGCTCATTTATTCCTTTTGCATTTCAAAAGCATTATTAATGAAATTTAAGTTTAAGTATATTAAATTATTAAAATCATAATCATGTATGTCAAATTCATCAACTAGAGCCCCCACGAAAGAAATTTGCGTGGCCTGATACCAATTTCAGAGGTACCAGCGGAAAAATACGAGCGATTTAAGATAATCAATTCAAGTAAGCAATTATTCATAAGTATTTCCAGATAAGCTCGTATCCATGTTATATATATAGATAGGGGTGGGTTCTAGTGAAAACTTCTCTTAAAGAGAAAACTTAAAAACTCCTAAGAACTTCTAAAAAACTATTTTTAACTTTTTTTTAAATTTTTTTTGAAGTTTCTTTTTTTTCCATTATTCTTATATGTTGTTATAGGTTCAAAAAAAAAAACCAACTTGTCGGTAACCTTGTCGGTATAGTGTACATGTGTAATAGTGTGCATTGCATATATGCAAAAGTGTTTGTATTGCATAGAATACAACACTATTGCACATATTTGATACACACTATTGTATATATGCAATATAAGACTAATACACATATCGAATACACATTAGTACGTATGTGTAATACAACATTAACACACATGTGCACCATATCGACTTTTATTTTATTATTATTTTTTTCCATATAATACAACAGTACTACACATATACAATACACAAATCTTGAATATATGCAATAAAACACTATTAAAGTCAAAAATACATAGTAATACACATGTGTAATACAACGGTATCACACAGTAATATGTATGTGCATTACAGCGGTTTTTTTATTTTATTTTATTTTTTTATTTTTTTTTCAAGTGAAATATAAGAAAATATAAGAATAATGGCTAAAACTGAATTTTGAAAATATTTTTTTATTTTTAATTAAAAATAATTGTTTAGGAGTTTTTAAGGTAGTGTTTGTTATGGAGGAATGGAAGGTGGAATGTAATAAGTCATTCCAAAGGAATGGAAAAAAACATGTTTGGTTACCATGCATGAATGGAATGGATCATTCCAAATGGAATGAAACTCCTTCCATTTTTAAGATTTTCATTCCTTTGGGTATGGGTGTTTTTTTTTCATTTCTTAAGGAATGAAAAAGTCAAAAAGTCAACATCATTATTACTATTATAAAATTATAATTATATTATTATTATTATTATTATTATTATTATTTTCTAATTATAGTTATTATATTATCATTATCGTTTTGTATATTATAATTTAACTATTATTATATTAAAACTATTACTACATTATCAATATATTTTATTTTTAAATTAGATGAGTTAACATTTCACAATGCATATACAGTTTAACGATCTCGTTGTAGCACGAGGTCCTAAAAATACTTATTATGAATATTCATTTATTATTAATATTATTTATTTATTTTTTATTATTATTATTAATAAAAATATTAATAATGATAAAGTGATTAATAATTCCATTCTTACATGGTAACCAAACATGACAATGGAATGGTAATGATCCATTTCATTCCTTTCTCCATTCCATTACCACGTCCATTCCATTCCCTTATCTATTCCATTACCCGTACCAAACATATCCTAAGTTTTCTCTCTAAAGGTGAGTTTCTCTTGATCCTCTTCATATATATATATATGATCAGGATCATGTGAGAACTTTTTGGAAATTGAGAACTATGAAAACCATTTTGGAGCACAAAAAAACCCAAAAATAAAAAAATCATAAAACAAAAAAAAAACACAAAAATAAAAAAAACTAAAAAACCGAAGTTCTTATTTATCATCCCGGTTTCTAAAAAACGTAAAAAAATCTCGGTTTAGCTAAAGTATACATATATGTATAATATGTACATATATGTACACACATGTTTTTTTCCTGTACACATATGTATAATTTAAGGTAAATGATAATGTACATATGTGTACATTACGTAACTAGAGATTAAATGAAAGTATACATATGTGTATAGGTATAATACGAATTAAAAAGAAAAAAAATCGTTTTTTTTCTTATACATATATGTATAATATGTACACTACCTATACACATATGTATAATTTAAGGTAAATGATAATGTACATATGTGTACATTCCGTAACTAGAGATTAAATGAAAGTAGAGGTGCACAAATCGGTTTTTTTTTTTAAAAACCGGTTCGGTTAATAACCGGACCGGTTTTTCTTGGCCTGGAAAAAAACCGGTTTTTAAATAACCGGACCGGTTTATTAACCGGTTTTTTGGTGCAAAACTCGGACCGGTCTAACCGGTTAGGACCGGTTTAGAAACCGGTTAGAACCGGTTAATAACCGGTTTTTTTAATTAACCGGTTTTTTTTTTAAAATAACCGGTTAATAACCGGTTTTTTTCATAATAACCGGTTTTAAAATTAACCGGTTTTTTCCATAACCGGTTCAGTAACCGGTTTTTTCTCTAGAACTTGTAACCGATATACGAACCGGCGGTTACTAAACCGGTCAAACCGGTTTTTAAATAACCGGTTTTTGTAAAAACCGGTTTTCGGTTTAAACCGTTGAACCGGTTCACCAACCGGTTTTTTTGCCCATCTCTAAATGAAAGTATACATATGTGTATAGGTATAATACGAATTAAAAAGGAAAAACATCGGTTTTTTTTAATGAAACCGGAATGAAATATAAGAATTTTAGTTTTTTTACTTTTCTAAAATTTTAGTTTTTTTTTTGTTTTATAATTTTTTAAATATTTTTTTAGTGGTCCAAAATGGTTCTCAAAGTTCTCAATTTGCCAATGGTTCTCTTAGGATCCTTACCCTATATATATATGTTTCATTCTTGCGTTGATATGATCAAACCTCGAGGAGGTTTCTTGCACAACTTCTAAACTACAGATCTCCTTCTGACCAATCTCTCCCTAGCATACCGGAGTTCTACAACGTCTACCATACAACATTTCGAACGGAGGCATACCAATACTCGAATGGTAGCTATTATTGTAAGAAAACTATGCCAAGTGAAAATGATCATCCCAAATTCCTCCAAAATCTAACATGCATGCACGTAGCATATCCTCAAGGGTTTGGATAGTCCGCTCCGACTGTCCATCTGATTGAGGATGATACGACATTCTGATGTTCAATCTCATTCACATTGCTTCATGGAACCTCTTCCAAAATCTGGAATAAAGCGGGTATCTCTGTGGGAAACGATAAACAACGGCACCCCATGCTTTATTACGACTTCTTTAATGAACACATTCGCTAACGTTTCTGACGAGATGGGCTCTCGTATAAGCAGAAAGTGAGCACTCTTAGTTAAACGGTCCACAATCACCCAGATGGTATCATGATTTTTAGCTGTACGCGGTAACTTAGTTATGAAATCCATAGTGACGTGTTCCCATTTTCACTCGGGTATCTCCAAAGGTTGCATCTTTCCATAAGGTTTCTGGTGTTCTGCTTTAACCTGTAAACAAGTTAAGCACTTACTAACATAATCAGCCACCTCGTTCTTCATACTCGGCCACCAATAGTCTTTCTTTAAGTCTTTATGCATCTTGGTGGATCTTGGATGAATCGAGTATCGAGACTTATGAGCCTCGTCCAGAATTCGACCTCTAAAATTCCGTGTCGCGGAATCCTCATCCGATCGAATATGATCTTTACACCCTGAGTATTGTCAATCAACTCAGTCTGTTGTCCAAAAATTCTCTCTTTCTTCATTAATCCTTCATCTGCAAGCACTTCTGTCTGAACCTTTCTGATCTCCTTAAAGAAGTTGATAATCAGCTTGTAAGACTTCACTGTCGCTATCACTTCTTCGTTCTTCCGGCTTAAGGAATCGGCAACCACATTAGCCTTTCCCGGGAAATATTTGATATCACAATCATAGTCTTTAATCAACGCTAGCCATTTTCTCTGCCTTATAATCAACTCTTTCTACTCAAAGAAGTATTTCAAACTCTTTTGGTCCATATAGATAGTACACTTAGTACCAAACAAATAATGTCTCCAGATCTTAAGAGCATGCACTACGGCTACTAACTCCAAATCATGCGTCGGGTACGTACTTTCGTGAGCTTTCAACCGTCTTAGCTACCTAGCTTACTGGTTTATCCTTCTTACTCTCGATATTGCATTCACTGAGTGGTGTTCATGAGTGTTACCTGCTCATGGTAGCTTGTCCATGAAGCCCTCGATGATATGCTCTTGTCATGACTTAACAAGTCTCGTCTCATTTGGGAGACGTTGATACATACTATTTTAAAGCTACTATTTATTTAACTTATCAAGTCGTGCTTCACATGACTTACATCCACACAAACATTCACAACGTAATTCAATCCATATCATCATATTCAACCATGAGTCTAAATTTAAACTTAATAATACACATAAAATCGTTAATATTCATACATGACTTAGAACTTAAACGAAATAACCCATTCCTCTTGGATGCTCCTTCCTGCAATTTCCTTCAAAGATAGGTAATTCTAAGTTTGCACATTCTTTCCCGCTCCTCTTCCTCCTACTTTAGGCTTCTTGCATTCATAAGCCTTGTGACCAGCTTCCCCGCAATTGAAGCACTTGTTGTCCTTCTTACATTCCCAAGAGAAGTGCTTCATTTTCTCGCATCTGTAACATGCTTTTGACCCCAACCTACACTCACCACCATGAGCCTTTCCACACTTGTTACAAACATCAGTACCAGCACCCCACTTGCACTCACCACCATGTATCTGACCACAAGTCTTGCACGATTTCCTCTCCCCTGTCTTCTGCCTCTTATCCTTGGGATTCAACATCTGCATGCCGGGTCGTTTAGCAGGAGCAACCCACTCCTCCTCCTCCTTCTCCATGATTCTTGCACGGCTCTCAGTAGACCTTTCTTGTTGGAGATTCTTCACTACGGCGGCTACTGCTTGAGTAATGGCAGTTTGAATAGCAGAGTCGAGCTGATACTCTTCTTCTCGTACAGTCATGCTTCTCTCTTCGCTAGGTTCAGTAATCAGTTCTACGGAGGGTACTCGGTTAACACGTGGCCTACCACGGCGCCCCGTGCCCCCTCCTCGTTCAGTAGTCATTTTAGCACCAGCCATTCGAATTCTAACGGAAAAACACAAACATCGTCACTTCAGGAACTATTTAGTACAAGGATAGTAAGGATGTAGGAAATAACAGTGGCCGGCTGGGATTAACTGCTCATGTTACTTTCCGTGTCCTATACACTTCCCTTCGTGAGTCTACTTGTGCTCGGTTCTACTTAAAGTAGTTAGATAATCAAACATTTCAAATATAAGCAAGCAATTATATATCTAACAATTAATATAAATTTCTTACTTATCCCTACATTATACGTGAGGTAATTCACGTATTAAGCTTGCTTGAGTGTCACATGGCACCCTTGGACTGGCATCTTCTCTCTTTCTTCTTTTCTTCCCATTCTCTGTTCCAGTCTAAGCATGTATGATGCTTATTCTCTCGAACTTATGCTCTGATACCAACCTGTAAGGCCCCGATCCCGGGAACCCTACATTCGTCGTGTTGGATTTACTCATTCACATAATTCGGAAATCAGAGTTAATTAAAACAATTTGCAGAATATAAAGTCAGCCATTCTTACATAACATAAGTACGTTGTTTAAAACGAATTGACATAAGTCTTAAACATAAACAAACAACACATGAATCTTCCTTCTTAATCGATACCAGTCTTCATTTTATTCGCCACATGTCTCCATCAAGCAACCTGCCTCATTCTATTCACCTACGTGCATACTAAAACTTAGATACGCTGAGTGAGTTCTAGTTAATCAATTAGCATAAATTACATTTACGTTCATACTTGTACGCGTCCGAAGATACGTATTTCGTACTTTACTTCCTATTTCTCATTCATACATACTTTACATACATACATGTGTACTTACATACTTTCTTTCATACTTTCCTATGGTACACCATAAACTATCATAATTCTATTATCTCGGATATTATTAGGGTCTGGTCCCTTTATCTCAGATATTATTAGGGTTTGGTCCCTCCTGTCTCAGATATTATTAGGGTTTGGTCCCTCCTGCCCCGATCTCAGATATTATTAGGGTCTGGTCCCTTCTATCTCAAATATTAATAGGGTCTGGTCCCTTTGTCTCGCTTAATCATACAACCATACATGTCTCGTTAATCGTCCATACATTTATTTCATATGTTTGTTATCATGCGTGCATACTTTACATATTTTTTAATTGCATATATAATTATATATACGCACATTCATACAAGATTCTATAACAATAACATTCAATACATAATCATACACGTATCATACACTTATCACTTAGGATAAGTGTATTAACTATCAGATAGGAGTATGCACACAGCCCCGAAAAACGTCACAGAGAAAGGGGCTAGAACTCACCCGTAGACAATTCATTTCCGAGTTAATAGTAATTCCTTTCTTCAGCAGTGCTCGACTAACTGTTTAATAATTATACGTATTAATTTTCTATTTTTAAATCTTACTTTCTTAAGTTAATGAAACCGAACTTTATCAGTTAATGATCCGAACTCACGGGTTAACGAATCCTAACTTTATTACCTTAATGAACCGGACTTTTAACGAACCAATCTTTTTAACTTAAATTTCTCTTGACGAGTTTATGAGCTATTGGTTTCTCAATGAGTCGGGTTCATGTCGAGTTCATATTTGACTCATGCTCGGTTTAAATTCTCACATATGTATATATTTTTTTATAAGTTAACAATTATTAATGATTTTATATGTTTAAATTTTCATAACGAGTCGGTTCTCGAGTTTGGTTTATACTCTACATATACAATTTTATTTGTGTCGGGTTACGGGCCCGGCTTATGTTTTCATTGAACCAGGTTCGGCTTAAGTTCTCTTCCTGTTACATTTGAGTTGACTTTACTTCCTTCTTAATTGAACTGAGTCGAGTCCCATTTCTCCTTTACAATTCGGCTCGAGTCGAGCTACTTTAACCTTAGTTGATTCGTTTGGATCGAGTGTACCCTAAACCCAAACGAGTCGAGTCCCGTCATTAATCTAATCGACTTATTCGAGTCGATTGTGGGCTTTCCATTCGAGTCACATAGGAGTCGTTTAGGTTCCGCTCGAGTCACATAGGAGTCGCTTAGGTTCCCCTTGAGTCACATAGGAATTGAATCAATCCACTAGAGTCACATAGGAGTCAAATCAATCCACTCTAACTAGAGTCGAATTCCAATCCACTCGAATTAAAGTCGAATTCCAATCCACTCCAACTAGAGTCGAATTCCAATCAGATCTATTTTTTTATTACGGACTCGAGTCCTTTGCGTACTCGATTCGTATCCCTCTTTTCTTATTCGACTCGATTTGATCAAGTCCTTCTCCTTTTCGCCTAATTCCATTTGTCTTAAGTTCCTTTAGGACCGAGTCTAGCCATCTATATTCGGTTGGAACCGGATTCATTTCGTTATATATATATATATATGTTATGCTAACCCATTCAAACCTAGACCCATTTCCTTACTAGGTTCGTTAAAGTTGGTTCGACTCGATTCATTTCGTTTCCAAGCTTTCAAGATTCGTTCATTTTATTATTAGATCTTAACAAGAATGGAAACAAGATGAAGATGAAATGAATATTGATGAATCTAATACATACATACCTTATGGATTTGATTAGATCTTGATTACTTGAATCCTAAATGGTTCTTCTTAGATCTTGGATAGAATGAATAGGAATGTTTGAGAGCAGGAGGGTGAGTATGTGTGTGTATGGGTGTGTGTCTGGATGATGAGACGAGGTAATAATGATATGGATGAGGATTTAGGGCTTTAGGTTATTTATATAGGCTAGGCCCAAGCTTAGGCCCATAGTCTCTCTTAAGCTCGATAACCACCTTACTCTTATCCTTTCCTCTTGATATTATTTAATTAGATTAACTAACGTTACACGACACACGATTAAAATAACCTTATATAACTTTATTTAATTAATCTCAAAACGAGGACGTTACATGTAAAAATAATATAACACAAATATAGTTATATGTTTTTACACAATATCAAATAAAAATTGTATAAAAACATACATGAACTAAATTATAAATGTTTGAAAAAAACACACATGCATACAAAGTTTTATAAAATACAAGTTTGTCTATTCTTGATTAGTTCTATAAATTACTAAATTTAATTAAAATTACACATAACCATCATTGATTGAGCATAGTTGCGATTCACTAGTAGTAACTTTGATTGGACAATACCATACTGAGTTATAATGGGTTAGTATAACACCCCGCCTACTTGACGTATCACTTTTACAATACGTGAAAATTTGATGCATCAATTTAATTAATGAAAAAAAAAATTACATTTTCAATAAAAACCAAAACAGTTACAAATCATTTATTTCTCTTTGTTTATGAAGAGCACTTGATCTTTAAGTTTCCCAACCCCTCAATCGATACTTGAAAACCTAACGTGTAAGAAAACAACCAAACAAAAGTACGTATGAGTGAAACACTCAGTGGGCAGATAACGAAAAACATATTCATCATAACTTATGAACTTTCAGCATTGAACATATCTAGTAAATTTGTACTTGTAGCATATCAGTTATTAACTTATTAATTCGTAACTTTGACCAATTGTATAAACTTGTAATCAAATATCGAAATAACATAACCTCAAAATTCTTAACTGATATATAAAAAAATATAGAATTAATAACGGTGTCATAAGGTTGTGTGACTGCCTGCTTGAGACGGTATTTTCTCTCGTGTGTTGCTACGTACATCTCTAGTAATTCATTCATTGGTTCTTATGATAAATCTGTAACGATCAGTAGTTAGACGAGGCATCTTTTTACATGATCGATCTATACGTCTCAACTAACTCACATTCCTCGTGAGAAAAATAACGAAAAATGATAAACACGTAAATTGGTAAGACAACCAAAACGTGTCAAAACATATGACAAAATCCAGAACCAAAACAATTCTTTGCATTAGGATCCAAAAATGTATCATAACAATTCAATTGAAATAAAAATCAATTCGAAGTTCAATGGTTCATATCAATTAATAAACGATTCGAAATGAGTGGTTCATATTAATCAGTAAACGATTCAAAATCAGTTGATCATCTCAAATAATAAGCAACTCGTAACCGGTGGTTCATATCAATCAATCAACGGTTCGAAATCAATGGTTTATGTAATTTAATAAACGATTTGAAATCAATGAATTGTATTAATAAATAATTTGTACTATAAAAATAACATATAAATTACTCACACTGTATAAGTAATAAACTTAGTAGGCTATTCGTACCTAAATTTGTCGAATGACATAACTGAAATTGAATCCTTACATGAAAAATAAATGGTACGAAACCTATAACTACTATTTTGATTTAAAACCCACTACCGTAAAAACGTGCATTTTATTCTCTTCAATTTGAGTATGATATTTGTATACTTTTTTAGTTTAAAAAAATTAACATGTTTTGTGATTAACAGTTAGAACCAACAAGATGTTGAGTCGATCGAGCTCAGGTCATGTGTAAACAAAAAAGGGCTTAATTTGTTTCGGATTAGGTCGGCATAGGCTTGAGTTTAAAGGGGTCAAGTTAGAACGGTGTCGGGTTGGAATGGGATTCGGGCAAAAACGGGTTAGTTTAAAAAAATGATTTATTTGAAATTACTATATATTTCAGCTTTGCTTCTTGACTTTCGCTATATGTACACGATTGCAATTGCTTACATGTATCGGGCTGATAATCGACATGAATTAGGTGTGCGCTGTCATTTAAGCATGTTTAATGATCATAATGCGCATTTCGAAATATGCTACACATGTTTTATCTCAGTTACATGCGTACTAGATTTGCACAAGCTACACGTCCAAATTCGGGTTGCGTGCTCGTTGCCATCAGGTAAAACCTAAATTGAATTCTAATACTGGTGGCGAACAGCTCCGGCAACCATTTCGAGTCAACCCATGAAATCAATTTGGTCATTAATTTGATGTTTAATGCTTGCCGGAAAACACAAGATGGCGGCCGGACTAATCGCCGGCATAATGTGACATACATATGATGATGAAAGCTTTAAAATCAAAAAATGACAAAATGACTCTTAAACTTTGATATTAAAACCTATTATTTACAACATTAACCCTTTAAATTATAAGCAAATAAATTATGGTCCATTAACTTATATTAGCATCCTTATTTTATAAGCAAATAAATTTGAAAATTTCGAAATAAAAATTCCACACTTTAAAATACTTGTATATTAACATTAAACTTCACGGTTTCAAAACTTGGGTTATGGGTTTCAAAAATCAGGTTGTTGTAGTTATGCATGTCTTAAAATCCTACATTGAGTATTAAGAGTCCCAAAAGCTTTTAATTGACCAAGATACGCTTTATTAGCTCATATTACGCCTATTCTTTATGGGTTAAATTGGGTGGGAAAGAAACTGAGATTCTAGTTAGATCCATGGCTTACTCAAGAACCTTTTAATATGTATGAATGAGAGCGAGAAGAAGTTGTTTGATTGAGCCTTGTTATGATCGGGTTAAAGATAGCACAGTATGGAAGTGGTGTTGGAAGAGATGTTTTTTAACCAGCCTATGGGGAGGGCAAGGAGAGTTTAAGCCCCAGGCCCACTCCCCTTTAAGAGCATATTATATATATATATATATATGTGTGTGTATGTATGTGTGTGTATTTTAAGCCCATTTGTATCAATACCCACTTCTTTAACAAAATTAAAATAACACCAGTGTTTGATTATGAGACATACGTATAATGAAGGTCCCGACTCCTTACCATCGGGCTTCTGACCTGCGAGTGGCGACTTTGAGGCCTTCTGTTTGGTGAGTGCCGGCTCCGGCAACCAGAGATCATCTTTATCTAGCTATTAATTTATGTGTTATTGAGTTTTTGTTCATTGTTCGGTGACTCGGTCTTCCACAGTTCACTCTTCAAGGAAAAGGAAAAGGAAAACCACAAACACTTGTGAGGTGAGGACGTGAGGTTATTAACTTATTAGTTATTTTAATTTCCTATATGTTATTGTTAATTTTTAACTAAGTTGTTAGGTTAAATAATTTAATATTTGTTAACTTTAACTTTTATGAGTTTATCGGTTGGACAATTAATTATTGGTAGTTAATTAGCTACATTAACATTTTTTTTAGATATTATGCCTCCTAAATCTAAACACTTATCCGGTAGACGAAAATAGAGAAAAATAGAAGAGTTGTGAAATACACAAATTAAGAAGAATGTGAAGATACATACATTTTTCCAAAAGCAACCTCAAAGTTCAAATATTAAAGAAAAAGATGTACATGTTGATGAAGATAATCATGGTAATGTTGAAGGGCATGAAGAGTTAATCGAGGGCTTTGCTACCAAAATTGCCAAAAGAGCATCATGATTCGTTTAAATATTTTAGTTAGATCATTTTGCTAGAAAAAATACCTTTGCTTTGCTTTTATTATTATTATTATTATTATTATTATTATTATTATTATTATCACATTTGTCTAAATCACATAAGAATTTTTATGTTTGTAATTTGGGGCATTCTGTTTTCATGCCCCATGCCATGGTTTTTTTTTTATATTCTTGGAGATGACCCTTTCTTTAACCCAAGTTGAGTCAAGTGAGCTTGTGAGATGCCTTATCTTGTTACAGTAGGTGCTTATCATTAATCGGCCCAACCAATGAATCTAGCCCAATGACTAATCCGGAGTCTTTTTGTTGACCTCAATGAAAAAATTGCTTTTCGATGCGTCGCTTTCTTTTGTTTCATTTACTATGGAATGCAACAGCAGGGTTCCAAAGAAAGTCAATATTCACATTAGGAAGTTGAAATGGAGAGAATTTCGATCCTTTAGGCGTTATTTAAAAGAAACGCTAATGTGAGTTGTAACATCATACTTTTATAAATAAATAATAGAAGACCGTTATTTAATAAATTATGTTTTATTATTTAGTTATGTTGAATAATACTTAGTTGAGTGTGAGCTTGGAAAATAAGGGATGGTGATGGGCCTTAAGGTCCATGGGCTTAGGGCTATTTAAAAACCCTTAAGCCTCCCTAAAACCCTCGTTTCCACCAACTTTGCCTCCACACACTCAAAAAACACACACAAACACTCCTTCAAATCCGGATCTAGATCCGAGCTAAAGGGGAGGAGATTTCGTGTTCAAGCATCATCAACAACAAGGAACCTAACACGCTTCACGTGTTGATTCAGATCCGAACCAAACCGGATCCAAGAAAGGTACGCTCTTGATTTAAAGGTTGAGTATTTGAGATTGGATCGCTATGAAACTTGGTAGGATAGTTAATCGGACCTTAGAGTGCAGGAAAAACATAAAGTTGATCATAAACAAGTTGTTTGGAATGAATCGGGATGAGCGGGTGGCGTTCGGACTGTGTAAAAATGAGTAGATAATGTTGTTAAGGCCATAACTTGTTAAAAAGGGTAAATCAGGCCTAGGAGGAATGACATAAAATGATTATAGCCGAAAGGAACGAAAGCTAGTTTTAAATCGAATTCATGAGAATTCAATTCGATTGGAAGAAAATTTGATTCGATTCGTTTCAAAAATTCGATTTGATTCGTTTGGAGAGCACGCGGTGCATTGTAAAGAGCTATCGGGGTTCAAGTACCAACACGATCTGGTTAGGGGTGTGCTCTTTGACATATTTAGGCGGGCTGTAATTTCTATTAAGAAAGAAGTACCTATGAATTTTTTGACTGACACGTCGGAGGGAAGATAATCTCTTTGATCGACTGACATTTTGGTATTTGGATGCATAGAAGGAAAACATGCGTGTGTGGATTTAACAGGGGTTTCCCCTCTGGTGGGCTTAGGGAGTAGTGGTTTTACAGTCAGTCAAGCTGCTTTAAAAGCTTCTTCAAGCAAGGTGACTAAACATAAGACGGCATGTCTTGACAATCAACATGTATTTATCCTTTTGCTTTTGACATTTTGGGTTTCCTTGCGCCTGAAGCTGTGGAGTTACTTTCCTCGTTCAATGGGTCATGCATAGTAATGTTATGACTCCAAGATAAGCGATGTGGTTTTTAAAAGATTGAGTTTTGCAATTCAAAAAGGGGTGGCGGCGCAGCTTATTACTCGCTTGCCTTCTATTTCGATGTAATCACTACCTTGCTTATTACAATATGATTTTTTGGGATTCGATTTGTTTGGGATTCGATTTGATTCCTTTTGAAATTCGATTCAATTCGTTTGGGATTCGATTCGTTTTGGAATTCGATTCGTTTCGTTTTGAAATTCGATTCATTTTGGAATTGGACTCGATTCGTTTTTGAATTCGATTCGATTTGTTTGGGGGCTTCGCTAACCTTGAAATATGATCGGATTAGGATTAGTTAAGTGATGCTTGTAATTTATTACAGTTAGCCATGCACAGCTGAAAAAATGTGTGACCGTTAATTCCGAGAGACACATGATCTAGGTGAGTTTCTAGCCATTTTCTCTGTTATATTTTTCGGGGCTGTGTGCATACTCCTATGTGTTTAGTCAATACACTTACCTTAAGTGGTAAGTGTATATTATACGAATTCTTATGAATGATATTTGAATGATATACAAAAGGTTAAGAGCATATATGTAGATATGTATGAATATAAATATAACTAAAAGTATAAATGAATATGTATGGTTGTATAGTTGTGTGGAACGAGCAGAAGGGACCGGACCCTAATAATATCCGAGGTACGTAGGGCACCGGACCCTAATAATATCCGAGGAAGAAGGAACCGGATCCTAATAATATCCAAGGAAGTAGGGCGAAATGCTCCTTAAAACGTAGAGATGGTATGTATGAATTAAATGAGTTAAAACATGAAAGTATGAAAGGTATGAAGGCATGAAAGTATAAAAAGAAAGGAAGTATGAGAGTATGAAAGAATGAATGAATGTATGTATGTAGGTATGTATGAATGAACGATGAGCAGGTAAGTATGTAATATGTATATCCAGATACGTGTAAGTAAATTTGTGAATGTAATGTATGTTGCCTGATTAACTAGAACTCACTCAGCATAGCTGACTTTTAGTATACACGTAGGCAAATAGAATGAAGCAGCTGGCTTAAGGGAGACACATGTCATTGGACTGAAGAGGCTGGCATCTTGAGAGAAAATGTTATAACGTTATGTTATGATTAAGACAAGTGGATGTTGGTTAAGACAAGATTTGAATGTTTATGCATGAATGATTGATGTTTTTATATTCCGCGAAAAGTTTTAATTAACTCTGATATTTAGAACTGTGTTTATGAGTAAATCCAACGTCCAATGTAAGGCACCGGGATCAGGGCCTTGCATGAGTTCATTAGTTTTTAGGTTGTGGGGGGATTATAAGGAGTCTAGCAGCCTCCTTCGTACTTCATGTTATTTTGCTTCATTAATTTCGCATGGGGTTAGCAATTGGTGTCACTTAGCCCCTATATATGCTTTCTCTGTTACGGATTTGCTTAAAATCATGAAACTAGGAATATGGATCATCGAAAGAGAAAAGCCGTTTATGGGATTGTTCTCACTGCGTATTTGTGCATTCGGAAGACAAGAAACAATCTTATTTTTTTCTCAAAAAACAAGCAATGTTTCGAAGACGATGGAGGACTTAAACTTATTGGGATATCATTGGATAAAAAATGGCTCGACCTTCAAAAATATTAGTTAGTTTGATTGGTGCAATTTAATGTTGTAACATTTGGCGTTTATTGATTGGTGTCTAGCCTCTTGTTAGTGTTTTTTTTTTAATAAAAGTTGTCGTTAGAAAAATAATAGTATTAATAACTTATATACCCCTTAAGGTGTTTATTTTCTTCAGAGTAAAGTGCCAAAATCGTCCATATGGTTTGGTCACTTTTGCAATTCTTGGCCAAAAATTCTTTATGTAACCAGACCATTGAATTTTCCCACATTTTGTCAATTACGTCCAAATCATTAACTCTGTTAGTTTACATTGTTAACTTAAGGTTAAAACAGGCTTTTTAAATTCTTTATTATTTTATTAAATCTTTAAACTTCTCTCTTTCTGTTCATCTCTCTGACTCTCTCTCCTTCCTCTAAACCCCCACCTGACTTTCTTTATGTCTTCAACCATTTCACATTTATTCTTTTTGTTTCCAACATTTAACTCACGACAACCTTTTCTGAACAAAATATTTGAGGGATATAGAAAGATATTCAACTCTGAAGTTTTAATCAAGCTTTTGTTTCAAGTTTTAATCTAAATGTCGGCAACCAAATCTGCTCATATCTTGTCGGAATCCGATATGTCAATCTTTTCCGGCGGGAGTTTCTGCTACTTCTCTGCCTGTAATATGTGCCCATCTGGTAGGGTTTTGAAAACGGGTATGATTTAAGTTTATGCACCGGAATTTATGGCCACGACATCATAATACAGGGCAGCTCTGGTTCAATTTCTGCTGTCAAATTAACCTTCTGCAACTTACACATCTGCTTCTTTTGTAAATCGACCAGCAAAACAAACCAATATGGCAATTCATCGAGATGATTCCAGTGGGATCCAAAACGACTTTACGAACACGGTGGTGGGAGCCAAGACGATGTTGGTTGTGGTTGTAGTCGATGCAGGGCGGTCTTAACATTATCGGAGGCCTAAAACTAAATAAAATGTTGAGTCCTTTTTTTTTTCTTTATATGCATAGCGCTAGAGAGAATACAAGAATTATAGAATATGAATGATATCTAGTGATAACGTATGTAAAGCAATTCTCCTTAACTTGTGGCCCGTCAATGAGTTACTAATCCTAAAAGAACTCTACTTTTGAAATCTCATAATACGTAAGTCCTATTTAAAATTTAAAATGAAGGCCCTATAAATCTGAATACCTAAAACCGTTGCCTTATTTAACTTACCCACGAGATAACCCTGAGTAAATGGTAAGAAGATTTAGGGTTGGGTGCTATGTGAGGTTTGAAGAAAAGTAGACAGAGTATTTTGAAAGGATTTTGGATTAAAACGATTAACAAAATAACAAATAATAATAAAAATAAAAAGACGAAAATATCCCTGACCTAACATTATAAAACTAACGGAGTTAACAATTTGAACGTAATTGACAAGACGTGGGAAAGGTCAATGGTCCAGCTTCAAAAAAATAATTTTTGGACGAAAATCACAAAACTAACTAAACTTTAAGGACGATTTTGATACTTTACTCTTTTCTTCATTATGAGGGACTTCTATTGATATTCCACTATAAGTATTAATATTCCATTTAAATTATCTGCAGTTTGTACATAAATATGCAAATAAAAAACACATATTTTTACTCTTGTTTTTATACTTGCATTTTTCTTTTAGTTACATTTCTAACAATTTTTTAGCTCAATTCAGTGAGGTCCTTGGAGTCACATTATAAAAACGATAAACGAGCTCCAATGGTTGGTTAAATGGCCCAAATCAGTTGTCGAGATGATTTACGTATGAAATTCTTTTGACGTTGTTATAGGTTTTTAAAGCTACACGTCTACACCAATAGTTTCCTTGTGCCTATTAATGACTAAAGGTACATAGTAAGTCCAAATGAATGTAACAATAATCATTAGTCTGTCTTGAAATATTTCATCCACAAGCTGGTTTCCTGAAAGAGATTACTTATATATAAACACAATATTTTAATGTCTATTTGATTTTTACAGCTCGTGTGATCGATATTTAGTCTATGAATGCCTGCTAAATTAAAGCATATAGATGTGCTAAAGCCTTGACATTAATAACCACTATAATTAAATAGCAAATATATAAATAACATATGATAAAAGTACATATTCTTATGATGTTTTTTTATAGAATAATTGTGACCACCACCCAACAACAAGCATTATTGTTTACTAAGTCAGTAGGAAACTACTTGGGATTAAAAAATGACCATACAAGCTACACTTGAAAAATAAAAATACGTTTTACACAAAATATTATAGCTTAGAATAACACAAGCCACACAACCCTCACTTGGGTTTAGAGATGGACAACTAAACCGGTTCCTGGAACCGAACCGGTGGACCCGAACCGGACCCGAACCGGTTCCTACCCGATTTTTGTAGGAACCGGACCCTATCTGATTCAACCCGATGATCCGTGACCGGTTCTTGCATTTCTGAGTGTGGGCGGGTAGGAACCGGAACCGAACCGGAACCGGTTCTGGAACCGAACCATCCGGAACCGGTTCCTAACCGGTTCTAGCCGTTGGATCGAATATAGCCGTTGGAAATCGTTTTTTTTGCCGTTTTTTGACCGTTGGGGTCAAAAATAGCCGTTTTTTGGCTCCCCCAAGCACCCCACTACTATTATAAATAGGTATTTGGTGTCATGGGTTCATCACAACACTCAAAACGCAAACCCGAACACAAAAAAATACAAAAAAATACAAAAAAATGCTATTACAACGTTTTGAGTTCTCTAATCTCTTGTTTTCTCTTCTTCTATATTCATATTGTTGTTATGGCTACCTCACAATCATCGGTTGGTCAAGGTTCCAACGCCGAACCAAGTTTCGTTCGTATTGTACCTCATAATCGTAATCAAGAGATTTGGTGCAATTGGGATTTGGTTGAATTGAGTGACCATTCATTCAAGACTCGGTGCAAGTTTTGTGGGATTTATTTAAACCCACTTTCGAATTCAAATTTGAAGAAACACATCGAAAAACCGTATTGCAAGGCGTTGAAAAAGAACGTCGATTCGCAACAAACGCAAATGGATAGTGAAGGCGGAATATTTACATACCAAATTGATCGAGTTCAAGATCATATGGCGAAGTTTGTGATTCAAGAAGCTTTGCCGTTTAGCCACTTCGACAACCCTCGCTTAACCGCCATGATTCGAGATACGCTTCAACCACAATACACTCACGTAAGTCGTCATACTCTTAAACGTTATTGTTTAAAATTGTGGAAGAAGGCCAAAGAGGTACTAATTGCATATTTTGAAAATATAAATACGGGAATAAACTTAACTAGTGATGTTTGGTCGGCTCCACATGGTCTACCCGAATCTTATCTTTGTGTCACCGCTCATTGGGTAGACTCGTCATCGTGGGAAATGATGAAACGCACCATTGCTTTCGAACTCTTTGAGTATCCACATACGGGAGATAATTTGTTTGAAATTTTAGATTATGTTATATGAACTTATAAACTAGAAAATAAAATATTTTCAATGGCATTTGATAACGCGTCGAATAATACATCGGTGGTTGATAAATTAAAATTAATATATACGCCGATTTGCAATGGTGTATTTTTTCACTCAAGGTGTGTTGCACATATCATTAATTTAATCGTGCAAGACGGACTTGCTTCGGATGAGGTTACATCGGTTATAAACGATTTTAGACTAATGATACATGAAGTTTTTAAGAAAAGTAAAAAAAGACAAATGGAATATAGAAAATTTTGTAAAGATGCGGGAAGAAAAGCTTTGGGAGCTAATTGGGATGTACCTCATCGATGGAATTCCACTTGCATAATGTTTCAAAGTGCTTTGAAATAAAGAGAAACTTTACAAATGTTTCATTCTAGTCTTGCCGAGAATGATTTGGCAATCCCCTTTTCAAATGAGAAATGGGAAATTATCAATGACTTATCGACTTTTCTTGAAGTTTTTAAAACATCAACTACGAAACTATCGGGAACGTATTATCCGACAAGTCCCTTGGTTCTTTCGGAGTTATTTTTAATCGTTAACAATCTTAAAGAATTTGAAAATAAAAGTCCAATGTTTTCAAACATCATATTACCAATGAAATTTAAATTAAAAAAATACTTTCTTGAATTGCCACCGGTTTTTACTTGCGCCGTCGCTTTAAACCCAATGTTAAATGTTACGGGGGTTGAATGTGTGATAGACGAAATTTTTTCAGCCTTAGATATGCATGAAGTTGACCCAAACTTTTCAACAGAGGCAAAAAATGATTTTAACTTGAATTTTAAATTTATGTATGACTTTTATTTAAATAAATATGGGTCAAACATACACATGCCTATGCCGAGGGGGTCTTCATCAAGTTCAAGTGCTACTAGAGTACGAGATCCCATGATTAGCCTTATGAACACCGTTCGCAACGTAACGGCTAAAAAACAAAGGGGTAACACCCCTTCAAGCGAACTAGGAAGGTATAGTGCAAATGATTACTCTACCGGTTTATCCGAAGAGGAATATGACACTTTTGATGTTTTGGCTTGGTGGAAGGTAAAGGAAACCAAGTTTCCGATTCTTGCCACCATGGCCCGTGATTTACTAACCGTCCAAGCTTCTACGGTAGCTTCGGAATCCGCTTTTTCTCTTAGTGGCAGGGTAATATCGGTGAGAAGAACAAGACTAAATTCGGAGTCGGTGAAGATGTGCATTTGCTTAAAGGATCACTTGGACTCAATCGATCGTATTCAACACGTAACCACTCTCGAAGATGAAACACCACTTGATGTTCGAGTGCACGACGAACAAGAAGGCATTTCTACAAGTATCCCGAGGAAGAAGTCGCCGCTCAATAATTACGACGAACAAGAAGGCTTTTCTAGAAATAATATGTCACAACTTTATATTTATAAGTTTAATGTTTTGTTAGTTTGTTTTTGAAGATTTTAAAACATGTCACAACTTTATATTTATTTTTATGTTAATTGTTTTTTTTATTTTTCATGTTATACAAATACGAATCGTAGTTTAGAATCCAAATCGCAAACGAAAAACGAAAAAAAAAAAAAAATTTTTACACTGTAACCGGTTGGAACCGGTTACGGTACAGGAACCGGTTTAGGAACCGGTAAGAACCGGTTAGATAGGTTAGGGGTCCGAGGGTGGGAGAACCGGTTCGGTTCCCTAACCGGTTCGAGCCTGGAACCGGTTTAATTGAGGGTTTTGAATATAGGAACCGGTTAGGAACCGGTTCCGGTTCCTAGTCCCAAACCGTTTTGAACATGTCTACTTGGGTTCACTTATATATATATATATATATATATATATATATATATGGGTGGGTTCTAGTGAAAACTTATTTTAAAGAAAAAACTTAAAAACTCCTAAAAACTTCTAAAAAACTATTTTTAACTTTTTTTTAAGTTTCTTTTTTTTCTATTATTCTTATATGTTGTTATTGGTTCAAAAAAAAAAACTTGTCGGTAACCTCATCGGTATAGTGCGCATGTGTAATAGTGTACATTGCATATATGCAAAAGTGTTTGTATTGCATAGAATACAACACTATTGCACATGTTTGATACACACTACTATTGTATATATGCAATATAAGACTAATACACACATCGAATACACATAAGTACGTATGTGTAATACAACATTAACGCACATATGCACCACATCGACTTTTATTTTATTATTATTTTTTTCATCGAATACAACACTACCACACATATACAATACACAAATATTGAATATATGCAATAAAACACTATTAAACTCAAAAATACATAGTAATACACATCTGTAATACAACGGTATCGCACAGTAATACGTATGTGCATTACAGTGGGTTTTTTTTGTTTTTTTTATTTTTCGAGTGAAATATAAGAAAATATAAGAATAATGGCTAAAACAGAATTTTGAAAATATTTTTTTATTTTTAATAAAAAATAATTCTTTAGTAGTTTTTATGAGTTTTTTAGTTTTCTCTCTAAAGGTGCGTTTTCTCTTGATCCTCTCCCTATATATATATATATATATATATATATATATATATATATATATATAATAGATCAAAGATCTAATACAATAATCTTTTATCGTAAATTTGGTACGCGACACCCTTACACCTTTGATTTCAAAAAACGTGCGATGGCAATATTGTAAATTTTTTCAATTCATTTTCATCCCAATTAACCGTAAAGATCATTCAACCATCGTCACTGACTCCATTGAAGTCTTCACTTCAATTGAATTGAAAATTTAAAAATTGATTTCAACTGATAGAAGTATAAATGCGTTCCAGATTTGTTCTTATGGCGAAATTGATGATTAAATCGATGGTCGATTGATGATTTCTTGATGATTACGATATTATATGAAGTGATTTCAGTGTTCAATTTCATGTTACCAATAGTTTAATTTTATATCTGAGCTTCTGAACGTTTAAAGGTTTGTGTAGAACGTTTAATTTTATATATGAGCTCTGATTAGGGGTTTGAACTTCTAAACATTTTTGTTCTGGACTTCTAAACTTGAACGCTTAAAGGTGTTCGTTTTTGTTAGAACGCTTAACTTGAACGTTTAAAGGTGTTCGCTTTTTTGTCAGAACGTATAACTTGAACGTTTAAAGGTGTTCGTTTTTTGTCAGAATGTTTAACTTGAACGTTTAAAGGTCTTCGTTTTTTGTCAGAACGTGTAACTTGAACGTTTAAAGGTGTTTGTTTTTTGTCAGAACGTTTAACTTGAACATTTAAATGTGTTTTGGTCAGAACGTTTTAGTGTCTTCAGTTTTGTTCAGAACGTTTAAACGTGATGTTTTGAACCGTAATCAGAGCTCAATTGAGTATAGTATTCTGCAATTTTATAATGATTAATGAATCTAAATCCTTCTACATATCAATTTGATTGATTAAATCATCATTTTTTGATCAATTTTGAAGATTTTTGATGTTCAACGACGTTTCATTTTGATTTTGATTTTTGACTTTAGAGATTTCATAATTTAAACTCTGGTTAAGGTTTAGAAATTGGATGAGATAGAGCGATGAGTTCAGAATTTGGATCAGAATGGATTTGTAATCGACGACTTTTTATCATGAACTAGTTTGGGTTATTTACGAACCTGCCACCGCATGTTTTTTAATCCAACGCTCTGGATGGTCGCGTACGTAATGTACGATAAGATATTATTGAACAATAACCCTCTCATATATATATATATATATATATATATATAATTGTTTGGATCAAATACAAATTAAATTAACATGCTAACTTTGAGGATCAAGTAGTGTAATTACATATATACAACATAGTGTACTACTTGATTGTTATAGTTAGCACATTAATTTAACTTGTACGTTAACTTTTCCAACACACACACACATATATATATATTATATATATATATATATATATATAGGGTAAGGTTAGAATGAAAACCCACTTGAGTTGTGAAAACTCTAAAAACCCATTCTCAACCACATGTTTTTAATTAAAGATTAAATTTTGTGGTCCACAATTAAAGTTAATAAAAAATGTAAAAATTTATTTACATTTTATCTCTCCTGAAAACATATATAAAAATTACTAAAAAACTGTAAAAAAAATAGCAAAACTTTTTTTTTATGTTTTCGATGTTTTGTATTAAATGTAACAACATATATTATATGTAACAAAAAAAAACGATGTTACATAGGGTTTTCACAGATTTTCTCAACTCAAGTGGGTTTTCAAACTATACTTACTTCTCCTATATATATATAAACATATATATAGAAAAGTTAACGTACATACTAAAAAACTGTGCTAACCATGCAAATCACATAGTGTAATTATGTAATAACATCGTAGTATAATTATACTATCATATTTATACCATTAGTACATTAATTTGTATTTGATCCGAACCCTATATATAATAAGAACACAAATCAATAGTACCACAAAGATTCAACAACGCCAATAATAGAAATTACCATCCATTGTTAAAAGATACAAATGCTAATAGTTAGTACGTCAGCATTGGCAACACAGTCATCACAATAATGTCATATAAGCAACTAAACTGGACCACTAGAAGATATACACATGTTAGGAATAGGGTAAATCAAGAGAGAACTCTTCTAGAGAACTAGAAATTAATAAAAAATATTTTTAATTTTTTATAAAAAAAATATTTTATAATTATTTTTAGTTTTCTTTGTTATTCTTTACAAGAAAAAAATATATAAATATAACAAAAATATAAAAAATAAAATATATAAATAAAAAACGTCGATTTAGTGCACATAGATAATAATGTTATTTCATATATTCAATTGTGTTGTATTACGTATAGTTCTTATTTATTATTCCGGTTTCATTAAAAAAAATTATCGGTTTAGCTAAATTATACATATATGTATAATATGTATATATATGTACACACATATTTTTTGATACGTATATGTATAATTTAAGGTACATGATAATGTACATATGTGTACATTACATAACTAGAGATTACATGAAATTATACACTTGTGTATAGGTATAATAAGAATTATTTTTTTTATGAAACCGAAATGAAATATAAGAATTTTGGTTTTTTTACTTTTTAAAATTTTCGTTTTTTTTTTGTTTTATAATTTTTTAAATATATATTTAGAGGTTTTTTTTATAGTGGTCTAAATTAGTTCTCAAATTTCTCAATTTGGAAATGATTCTCATAGGATACTTTATATATATATATATATATATATATATATATATATATATATATATATATTGGATGGATATTTTGAGAATCTTGTTAAATTTTAAGAACTTTATTATTGACCACACATTTAATTAAATAGATTAGATCATGTGGTTGAGATAAAATGTGCTTAAAAAATTAAAGTAGAAGAGAGAATAAAGACGTATAGTGATTACACAAATTTAAGTGTCCGTTACACATATGTTATAAGCCGACTAGGTGCTTGTAACCTACATATATTACGTATGTGTAAAAAAATTCAAAAAAAAATTGTTACTTTGAGTTCTTTCAAGTTTTTAAAACTTAAAGTGGTTCTCATTTGAAATCTCCTATATATATATATACAGGGGATGGTTCATGCGAAAAGTCAAGTTATAGCGAGAAGTGCGAGAAGTCAATCTGGACTACTCATCTAATTTTCAATCTTCCAACATTAAAAATATATGGAAAAGATATTAAAGTAATATAAATGTATTCTCTCTCTAATTAATATATATATAATTAAACCACAGTAGTTACAACTCTAACTAATATAATTAATCTAATCACAATAATTAAAAGATTTAAAAAATCAATAAAAATCCATACTACAATAAATTTATCTTTATGATTTTTTTTACCCTATCTCTTGAGTTCACTCTACACAACTATAATTTTTCCTACACCTCTTCAAATTTTTCCTACATATCTTTAATTTTTTCATACACATCTTAATTTTTTTCGTACACATTTTCAATTTCTTCGTACCTATCTTTTCGTCCTACATATCTTCAATTGTTTCTTACGCACCATGTTGTAAAACTCCCGAGTAGGCGTCCAAGTACTCCCCGATTACTCCCCGCCTAGATTGAGTACTCCCCGCCTCGGCCGAGTACTCCTTAGGTATTTTCTGAGTAATCCCCGACTACTCCCGAGTACTCGCAACTCCCCAGTCGACCGTCTAGGACCGCCTAACGACTTTTACAACATTGCCTATGCATATTCAATTTCTTTCTACACGTTATTAATTTTCTCATACACATCTTAATTTTTTTCCTACACATTTAATTTTCCCATACACAACATATTTTTTCATACTACAATAAATTTATCTTTATAATTTTTTTTACCCTATCTCTTGAGTTCACTCTACACAACTATAATTTTTTCCTACACCTCTTCAAATTTTTCCTACATATCTTTAATTTTTTCATACACATCTTAATTTTTTTTCGTACACATTTTCAATTTCTTTGTACCTATCTTTTCGTCCTACACATCTTCAATTGTTTCTTACGCACCATGTTGTAAAACTCCCGAGTAGGCGTCCGAGTACTCCCCGATTACTCCCCGCCTCGGCCGAGTACTCCTTAGGTATTTTCTGAGTAATCCCCGACTACTCCCGAGTACTCGCAACTCCCCAGTCGACTGTCTAGGACCGCCTAATGACTTTTACAACATTGCCTATGCATATTCAATTTCTTTCTACACGTCATTAATTTTCTCATACACATCTTAATTTTTTTCCTACACATTTAATTTTCCCATACACAACATATTTTTTCTTACACAACTACATTATCTTCAATTTTTTCCTACGTATATTCAATTTATTCCTACACATCATTAATTTTCTCATACACATCCTAATATTTTCCTACACATATTTAATTTTCTAATACACAACATATTTTTTTCCTACACATCTACAATATTTGTTGTACACTTTTTTTTTCGTTCTACACATCTTCAATTTTTTTCCTACGCATATTTAATTTCTTTCTACACATCTTCAAATTTTTCCTACACGTCTTTAATTTTCTCATACACATCGTTTTTTTTCCTACACATTTTCAATTCCTTCATACACATTTTTTCCGTCTTACACATATTCAAATTATTTTTATATGTTTTTCAATAGGGTAATCAATGATGAAGATACTATTTTGCTTAGATCTTATAAATTAAAAGTTGTCTATTGATGAAAAAGAACAAAATTAAATCTTAAACTAACATATAATGAAATAAATAAGTCGTAACTTACAATCATAACTTTTGGATATTTATGCTTTGAGTTTTTAATTAGGGATAGATGAGATAAATTAAATAATTAAATATTTTATTGTACCTAAACTAACCTTTTGATATTTATTTTAATGTCTTTCAAATTTTATTAATTACAATAAATGCTAGAATGTTTCAACCATTGATTAGTAATCTAATGGTGGAGATCACTTCTTGCGTTTCTCGCTATAAGAATCACTATGTCTACTATTATAATAAACAAAAATAATTGATATGTCACATGACATCTAATTGTCCCATTTTTTGCCAAGTGACATCTTTATTGTTCAATTTTTAAAGGTAATAATTATTTAATTAAAACAATTAATAAATATTTTAATCATTCCATATTAATGAATTGTTTTGATCCCTAAAATAAAGTTGTCCTGTGGTGAGTTTTGTTTCCATAATAATATGTTTATATCAATTTGTTTTCATTAAGCAAGACATTGTGTTTTCAATTATAGGCACAACACTCATTTTTTTTAATTTCAAATCTTACAAGTTAAGGCCATAAAGTATACTTGACTATTATAAATGATAGGAAAATGGTTGTAATTATGGTCGTTGCAAACCGATTTTTATACAAAATCATCGTAAGAAGTAAAAACATGAGCAGAGTGTTCAAAATACTAATTTGTTTCTTTTAAGTTGGTTGTTTATTATTATGATTTGTTTGTGTTCTATCTTCTATACGATAATCTCAAAATCGTTTGATATATGGGAGAAATGATGGTTTGGTTTTTAGTGAGATACTTATTTGTTGTAAATAAAACCTTTCCAACTTTTTTTACTCTGATTTACGTAATGGGTCACATCAAGTTCCACTTGAAACAGGCCCACTTTTAGTATGACTGGAACATTTCGGGCAAGTTCAACTTGCATTCGACCATTTAAGTAAACAGGTTAAATTTGCTATTTGTGTTGTCAAAACTGGCCATTTTAAGAAAAATATTACTTTTGGTTCGGATCATGTTTTCTTTACAGTTTTTTGTTTTTACTTTTACACACAAACATAAAACTCATTATAAATGTTTAGTTCCTTGTATGTTAGAGTTAAGCAAAATGTGTCAAGATAATCTAAAATTAAAAGTTTAGTAAGATGACATGTTTGAAACCCCCCAAAAAAATGTGATAAAATGCCTATAACTTTACTAGTATTATACTTTCTTTGCCGATATTACAAAATATGCAGTTGCCCTTGCTTCTAATTTTATAACCTAAGGCATGAATTAGAAAAAAGACATGAAGTAAGCCACACAAGTTTATTTTTTGTTGGTTATAGATGGTTAATAATTTAATATCATTAAACCCTCAATTTGAATCCTTTGGTAATTTTTTTTATCGATAGAAACTCTTGCAATTGTTATTTCAGTAGCAAGATATTTTAAAACTAACACAACAATATACTTAGAAGCAGTTTGTTTACATTTTTCAGCTCTTTTGATTTTTTAAGAGTTTTGGTGTTTTTTTGTATATATGATTATTGCAACTTGAAGAACCAAAATCATATAATAAGATAATGAATGAGATTTAATTTTTTAAACCCGTATAATACATGGGTTTATAACCTAGTATGTATATATATATCTATAATATATATAAACCAAACCCCTAAAATGCTATGTGTCGCGATATGATCGCTCCCCCATTTTATGGAAGCCACCAGATTGCATAATTTTTAAATAGAGGCCTCTCATTGATTTAACCTAAATTCATGGATATGGGTCTTATTAAAACCAGATAGCTCTTAAACGGGTTATAACATCTCATTAAATTAAAAATTAATCTTACCAATTATTTGATTTGAAATCCTATAAAATAGGGATATACTAAAATTTAATATCCAATTTAAAAAGAAAAAGATATTATTTATAATTAATAAATAATTTTATAGTAAAAAACATAAACGGGTCATGGGTCACAACATATTACTTATTTATGAAACTCTTTCATCATCAAACCCTAAGTATATTATTAACTTTCTTACAATAAAGAAAATTAAAATCCAAAATATAAATATTAAAAAATGAAAAATGTAAAACAATTATTCTCTCAAGCCATCAGATTGCTTTATTTGTAAATGAAGGTTTCTCACGCATTTGACCCGAATTCACGGGTAAAGGTCTCACCAAACCCAGATAGCTCTTAAACGGGTTATAACATCTCATTATATTAAAAATTAATCTCATAAAATATTTGATATGAAAATCCTATAAAATAGGATATACTAAAAATTAATATCCTATTTTAAAAAAATAAATATATTATTTATAATTAAGAAACAATTTTATAATAAAAAAATAAACGGGTAATGAGTATCACCAAAACCCAGATAGCTTTTAAACCAGATTATAACATATCAATATTTTTTTGTGAAACCATTTATCATCAAACCTCAAGTATATTAATTATTAACTTTCTTACAATAAATAAAATTAAAATCCAAATATACATATATAAATATTAAAAACGAATAATGTAAAACAACCCCCGTAATACGGGGGATAAAATCTAGTAATATATATAAACGAAACCTCTAAATCCTACGTGTCGCGATGTGGTTGCTCCCTCTTTTTATGGAAGCCACCAGATTGCTTGATTTTTAAATGGAGGCCTCTCATTGATTTAACCCAAATTCATGGGTATGGGTCTTACCAAAACCAAATAACTCTTAAACGGGTTATAACATCTCATTAAATTAAAAGTTAATCTTACCAATTATTTGATATGAAAAACCTACAAAATACGAATATACTAAAATTTAATATCCAATTTAAAAAGAAAAAGACATTATTTATCATTAATAAACAATTTTATAGTAAAAAACACAAGCGGGTCATAGGTCACCAAATCCAGATAGCTTTTAAATAGGTTATAACATAACATTTATTTATGAAACCCTTTCATCATCAAACCCTAAGTATATTATTAACTTTCTTAAAATAAAGAAAATTAAAATCCAAAAAATAAATATTAAAAACAAAAAATGTAAAACAACCATTATCTCAAGCCATCATATTGCTTTATTTGTAAATGAAAGCTTCTCAAGGATTTGACCGGAATTCACGGGTAAAGGTCTCACATTATAATAAAGAAAATAAACGGGTAATGGGTATCACCAAACCTAGATAGCTTTTAAACCGGATTATAACATATCATTTATTTATGAAACCCTTTCATCATCAAACCCTAAGTATATTAATTATCAACTTTCTTACAATCAAGAAAATTAAAATCCAAAAAATAAATATTAAAAACGAAAAATGTAAAACAATCATTATCTTAAGCCATCATATTGCTTTATTTTTAAATGAAAGCTTCTCAAGCATTTGACCTGAATTCACGGGTAAAGTTCTCACCAAACCCAGATAGCTTTTAAACGGGTTATAACATCTCATTATATTAAAAATTAATCTCATCAAATATTTATATGAAAATCTTATAAAATAGGGATATGCTAAAAATTAATATCCTATTTTATTTAAAAAAAGATATTATTTATAATTAAAAAACAATTTTATAATAAAGAAAATAAACGGGTAATGGGTATCACCAAACATAGATAGCTTTTAAACCGGATTATAACATATCATTGTGTACTTCATGTAAATTATTATATTGATTGTTTACTTTTAGCTTAATTATAGTGTGAATATTGGTACTTCAAGCATGCTCATGTGTTTCAGGTCGTTGGACGCTAAGGAGGCTTATCAGGGTGATTTACGAACTTGGAACGATGATATAGAAGAGCGGAACTGATCGACACACTTCTCAATGCAGAAAACAAGAAAGAGCAAAAAATTCCATGCTGATGACGTCCTTCGTGCTACGCGAAGCAAAGGAACTTCGGGCCCAACTATTTTGTCCTTCGCGCTACACGAAGAACCATGGCATTGACAGTTTGTGTGATGCGAAGGACTTAAAAATGAAGAAAATAACCCTAACTTGATATAATCAGTTTTTGAGCCATCATTCGAGATATCTTTCATTCCCGCAGCCAAGAATAATGCAGAAAACAAGAAAGATGATATAGAAGAGCGGAACTGATCGACACACTTCTCAATGCAGAAAACAAGAAAGAGCAAAAAATTCCCAACTGATGATGTCCTTTGTGCTATGCGAAGCAAAGGAACTTCAGGCCCGACTATTTTGTCCTTCGCGCTACACGAAGAACCATGGCATTGATAGTTTGCGTGATGCGAAGGACTTAAAAATGAAGAAAATAACCCTAACTTGATATAATCAGTTTTTGAGCCATCATTCGAGATATCTTTCATTCCAGCGGCCAAGAATAATGACTAGGACAATTTTGCATCATCCTGAAGCCCTCGGTTCGTCCAATAAACACATGCTTACATCCTTTCATTAGATAATTGAGTTAATCATTATGCCGATACTAGGCTAAAAACCTTTGTGTTCACTTTAGGCTAGGGTTTTGTGTAAACTTACCATGATCGGATTCTTTGTGTTTCAATGATTAAGAACTTAATTGAGTTATTTTATTTGATCTTGTTTTACCTTAGCAATTGATTGTTTAAACAGTTTATGTTTTTGGTTATCAGCGCGTGCATCAGCTACTCGGTTGTGTTCATCAACATTTAGGATTAGATTCTTGCGTCATTGATCCAAAACCGTTAGTCATTGCATATTAAATGGTTTTCATAATATAAAACTGGAAATTAGGTAGATCGTGTTTAGTTGTGTCAACTATAGGGTTTTGCTTGTCATCACAACCAAACTTTAAGGTCTAGTAATTACTGCGGAATCAACTTATTTGAATTCGTGATTAGTTTGTTATCACATTACCTGAACCTGAAGTGAATCACCTTTTTGATAATTGTTCATAAAAGTTAAAAGAAATTATGTGTTTCTAATATATCTTTCTAAACTGCTTTACATCGTTTGTTCGCCTAGTTAATTAATTTTCGAGTCACGAGTCAAACTTGCACTTTCCACTGATTCCCTATGGAGACGACCTTACTTACCTGTACTAGTATAGGTATTTAAGTTTCATAAATACTTGTTTTTAATTATAGCACGACATCTACATCACTCGCCAACAACCGTCTTAACAACCACTTGATTATTAATTCACCAACTTTTTAGAGACTTAATATTAATAAATCTCAACTCTTGTATAACTCATCAGACATATTATAATATATATATATATATATATATATATATATATATATATATATATATATATACAGGGTAAGGATCCTATGTGAACTCTTTGCAAATTGAGAACTATTTTGCACCACTAAAAAACCCTCTAAAAAAATATTTAAAAAATTATAAAACAAAACAAAGAAAATTTAAAAAGGTAAAAAAAACAAAATTCTTATATTTCATTTCGGTTTCATACAAAACAAACCCAAAAAAAAAAATTTGTATTATAACTATACACATTTGTATAATTTCATTTAATCTGTAGTAACATAATATGCACATGCGTACATAATCATTAACCTTAAATTATACATATATGTATAAAAAAATATTTGTGTACATATATGTACAGATTATACATATATGTATAATTTTGCTAAACTGAGAATTTTTTTTTTCGTGTTTTTTTAGAAACCGGGATAATAAATAAAAACTTTGGCTTTTTACTTGTTATATTTTTGTGTTTTTTTTTTGTTTTATGATTTTTTTGTGATCTAAAAAGATTCTCATAGTTCTCAATTCACAAAAGGTTCTCACATGATTCTCATTATATATATATATATATATATATATATATATATATTCTTTACATGGTGGTAGCAGCTTCATAGTTTGGATAAACACATAGATGTTAGATGGCATCTAGTTAAATGCTGGTTTCATAAAATTAGCAGGAGTGTAATTCAAGGTAGGAACGAGGCGTTTTGTATATATGGCGCCCGGATGACTATCGACTTCGAGCTTATTCATTGATTGCTTCATATCTTAGATTTTAAATATGCCATTCATGAATTAATTATATAGATATTTTGATGGCATGTCACAAGTCTCATGGCCATTTTATTGTTAATATTATCATTTTTTTTCCTTGTCACATAACATTTAAGTGTTTTAATTATTTCATTATTATCGATATGTGTCATACTTAAATGAGACAACTAAGCTCCTGTAACAACTTATTGTCGGTTCACTCGTTAAATATCCGTTTAATGATACTTAAAATATAAGTCTATTTGTTTTATTTATATTCAGGAAACAGGATGTTACAACTATCCCCCAGTAACTTGAGGTTTCGTCACCGAAACCGTATTATTTAGAAAATAGACGAGGATCGTATGCCCTCGTTTCATTTTATGACTCCCACGTGGCATCTGATGCTTTTTTATGTTTCTACTAAACTTTGACTTGATTAATTATACTTCTATGTAGTTGTTTGACCTCAACATAGCTTAGCTTATCAACTACCTCTATGTCCTCTAGGGGTATGTATGTTGTTTCATCGTCCAAGCATTTTCGTAAGTGTGACACGTGGAATGTATTGTGCATCCCGCTCAACTCATTTGCAATTCTAAACGGTATGCTACACTCCCAACTCGAGCTACGATCTTAAACGGTCAAATAAATCGTTGACTCAACTTACCATTTTTACGAAAACGAATTATGCCTTTCCATGGGGAGACTTTCAACATTACCCGATTCCCCACTCGGAACTCAATTGGTTATCTTCGTTTGTCAGCATAAGATTTCTGTCGATCTTGCGCACTTTTAAGATGAGTTCGAATCAACTCAATCTTTTCAGTTGTAGCATTTACAATTTCTTTACTACCAAGTTTCCATTGACCTATTCCCCCCCTCCCTCCCCCAGCAAACTGGAGTTCTACATCTTCGACCATACAACATTCCATAGGAGACATTCTAATGATGGAGTGGTAGCTGTTATTATAGGAAAATTCTAAAAATGGTAGATACTTTTCCCAACGTCCGCCAATAATACATGCCGTTAACACATCTTTAAGGGTTTGTATCATACGCTCACTATGACCATCAGTCTTGGGATGGTAACCGGTACTTATTAATGATTGAGTTTCAAGTTTTTCCTGAGATTTTCTCCAAAAACGAAAAGTATATCGTGTATCGTGATCTGATAAAATGGATACCTGTATCCCACATCTCGATACTACTTCTTTCATATATACTTCACCCCTGCGTTATGAAGAATATGGCTCTCTTATGGATAGAAAATGACCATTCGTTGTCAACTGATCAACAATCATCCATATTGCATCTAAACATTTTGTCATCTTTGGCAACTTAGTTATTAGATACATTGTTATATGTTCCCATTTTCATTTGGGAATTTCTAACGGTTGGATCTTGCCATAGGGTGTTTGATGTTCCACCTTTACTTGCAAACATGTTAAACATTTCTCGATATGTTTTACAATATCTTTTTTCATTCCTGGACACCAGTAATTGTTGCGTAAGTCATGATACATCTTTGTTGCACTGGGATGAATAAAATAATTTGATTTACTAGCTTCATTGAGAAGTAAATGTTTAACGTCACTAGTGTTTGGAATCCCAATTCTCTTGCAACGAGTCTTTAATATAAATTCATTTTCAATCAGATATTTTGCTTGACCAATCCTTCCTCTGATTTTTTTTCTTCAATGCTTCAATCTGAGCTATTTTGATTCTTTTAAACAAATAAGAAGTTATTGACATTCTGAAAGATGAGTGCTCTTTCTTTCGACTGAGAGCATCTACAACTACGTTTGCATTTCTAGGTTGGTATGGGATTTCATTGTCATTACCTTAACTAATTCCAACCCCTTTGCCTCATGTTTATATTTTTCTGATCAAAGAAGTATTTAAGTCTCTTATGATCAGTATAGATGGTACACTTTACCTCATAAAATAATGCCTCCATATCTTTAAAGCAAAAACCACTGTAGCTAATTCTAGATCGTGTGTCGAATAGTTTGTTTCATGTGTTTTCATCTAGTGAAATGCGTAAGCAATTGCTTTGCCTCTCTGCATCAACACACATCGTAAACCAGAATATGAAGCATCACAATAAACTACTAGATCTTCTGTTCCTTCCGGCAATAACAACACCAGAGTTTGCGTCAAGTTTTCTTTTAGGACTTGAAACACGTCTTCTTGTTCTTTCCCCCAAATGAATTTAACTTCTTTTTGAGTCAACTTCGTAAGTGGTGAAGAAATCTAAGAAAAGTCTTTATTAAAACGACGATAGTATCTAGCTAGAACCAAAAAGCTCCGAACATCTGTAGGAGTTTTTGGTGGAGACCATACATCACTGCTTCCACTTTTGCTGGATCAACTAGAATACCATCCACGTTTATAACATGGCCTAAGAATTGGACTACTTGTAGCCAAATTTCATATTTTAAGAACTTAGCATCAAGCTTCTCTTTATTTCGTGAATATACCAAAATGTCATCAATGAAGACGATAACAAATCGATCTAGCATGGGTTGACATAACCGATTCATGAGATCCATAAATGCAGCAAGTGCATTAGTTAGGCCGAAAGGATTAATACATATTCATAATGACCATACCTTCTATGAAAGGCAATCTTAGGAATATCTTCATGTCTTACCTTTAGCTGATGATAACCAGATATTAGTTAAACTCATGAATATCCTTCTTCAACTTGTTGTGATATCAGTTAATCTTCATTCTTTCGTTTGTCCTCATATAAGGAAAAATCTGGAGTTTATAGAAATATTCTCCAATAATTGCTTCAACTTGTTGTAGTATCGGTTAATCTTCATTCTACGGTATCCTCCAATTCGTCCGGTGTCAAATTGTGACCCACGGGAAGAGGTGTTGAGGGGATTTTTCCGAAAGTGATCTTGAATCAGCTCAAGACGTCGTTCACATATTTCATCTGATGAATAAAGATTCCCATATCAGACTGGTGAACCTACAGCCCCAAGTAAAAGTTCATTTCTACCATCGAACTCATTTCAAACTCAGTCTGTTTCGTATTGTCAAAGTCCTTGCATAGCTTGTCGTTTGTTGAGCCGAATATGATATCGTCAACGTAAATCTGGATGAGGAGCAGATCTTCACCAATGTTCTTATAGTATAGGGTACAATCCACAGTCTCCCATTTGAAGCCATTATCTAACAAATGGTCAGCAAGCTGTACCAGGCTCTTGAGGCCTGGTGTAAACCATAAAGATCTTTGTTTAAACGATAAACACGCTCGGGATAGTCTGGATCTTCAAAACTGGGAGGTTACTTCACACACACCTCCTCATGTATTTCCCCATTCAAGAACGCTGATTTCACATCCATATAATAAACCTTAAAGTTCTTATAAGCTGCGTAGGCTAAAAATGCGTATAGCTTCTAGTCGTGCTACTAGGCATATACTTCGGTGTAATCAATGCCTTCATGTTGATTATAGCCTAGGATGACTAATCGTCCTTTGTTACACACAATCACCCCATGATTGTCCCTATTGCATATATAAACCCATTTAGTCGGTATAGTCTTTTTTACTCTATCGGGATTATTGGTCAAGTCCCATACAACCAGTTGAACAAACTGCTGCAGCTCCTCCTGTATTTGCTTCGACCCAAGACGGTTCCTTAAGTGCCATTGTGACACTTGTCGATTCTATCTGAGATAGAAAGCAGGTGTACTTTGCAATATTGAGAATTCCCGTTGCGTGTATATCCGCATAAGCACACACCGCGGAATCTTCAAATACATTAATGGCAGGAGATATATTAACATCTTGATCTTCATCACATACGTTAGCGACCTGGAGTCGCGTTCTTACCCCATTGCTTAAGTTACCGATTATTTGTTCCTGTGGGTGATCTGTGTGAATCCTTAAGGAAGGATTTGCAGGTTCAGATACATTATCATCAAGGTTGGTGATATTCTCCTCGGCAGTGTCTAAGGAAACAGTTGGTGACACATTTTCAGTTGGAATTAGTTCGGGCAATTCTTGAGCATCTTCCAAAGGAACAGAAGACGAGTCAACGAACTCAGCTTCATCGGAGGAATCAGAAACATCATTCGATGTACCCGATTGAATAGATACCTTATTTTCTATGTACGTAGAAGAAACGGTCGTGGAATACACTGATCTTCCAAATTCGCTGTAACCAAGTCTTCTGAACGACTTCAACCGATTGCGTAAACGAGTTAAATAATGACTCATATTCTAACATCCAGTCGGGGCCTTTACCGGTTGGAGGTGTGGTGTAGCTTTGACAGTCAACATGAAACCATTCTTCCACACACCCCGAAGAAATGTTGAATACCAGTTTCCTAGGATATCCAAGAAAGTATCCCTCGAACGCCTTTTCATCAAATTTCCTGGTGTCTTTCTTCAGTACCGTACACAGACACCGGCTTAAGGTTATTAAGAAGTTCGTAGCTCGTTTTCTTGAACTTCTTAACCATGAGAACTCAGTTCAACGTGTAGTAAGCGGTATTCACAGCTTCGTTCCAAAATTGAATGGGAAGCTTAGAATCCGCTAACATAGTCATCGCCGCTTTAATTAATGTACGATTCTTTTGTTTAGACACGCCATTCTGTTGTGGTACATACAGTGCACTCCCGATGTATTCCCCGTTGAATACAAAAGAAGTCCAATACATTGTTCTTGAACTCCGTACCATTATCACTCCGAATACGCCTCACTTTATGTTTGTAAAGTGATTCGATCTTCGTGATCAAATTCTGAATCAAAACAGGCGTATGATCATTAGAACTTATAAATAATACCCATGAGTACCTCGAATAATCATCGGTTACCACTAAACAGTAGAAATCGCCGGCAATACTTGCATGATTCACAGGACCAAACAGATCCATATGAAGTCGTTCAAGTGGTGTATCAATCGAGTTCAACGACTGGCTTGGGTGAGACTTCTTTTTCTAGTTTACCCTTCTTACAGGCAACACAGTGATCGTTCAGCTTGAAGTGTTTTAGGGACACACCATCCACCAAATTGTTCGCAATTAAATGGTTCATCTTGCGAATGTGGATGTGTCCCATCCGCCTGTGCCAGATAATCGTGTCTTTCTCGGTTGCTTTCGAGATGAAACACGTCTCAAAAGGTGTAGCCGACACATTAATACCCATGTCTAAAACATAAATAGCATTAGATCGTGGTGATCTCATGACAACCATATTTTCTGGAATTGTGAATCCCGGTTGAAGGATTAAACATTCCTTGTATGTAAAAATAGTAGTGTATTTCTTGTCACAAATCTGAGATACACTTAACAGATTGTGATCTACCTTCTCACAATAATTAACCTTTTTGAACGTTATCCAACCGTTCGATACTTCCCCTTCTTTAGTAATCATCCCACCATTATTACCCCTGAATATCCATAACATTTGTTAGGAGGTCTAGGTTGCCGGTAATGTGCTGAGAACATCCGCTATCTAGAATCCATTTGTCTCCTGATATCGTCCTAGATGAACTTTGCACATTAGGTAAAATGATTAGTTCAAAAAGACAACCCAAGCCTCAGTCTTGGGCTCTCCTTTTGAGATTTTTGGAGAAACATTTACATTAATCGTTGATTTTAGGTATGATTGAGGAACTTATGAATAAGTAAGTGGTTTCTTTGATTTCTTTTTCAAATAACCATCCCTAATCATACCCGAATCGATGTTCTTGCAAATTGGTTGAGTAGGCTCAAACAATTTGTTCAAAACATTAACAGCATCAACTCGAACAACTTTTCGAGGTTGATGTTGGAATACATTATGAATGATTCATCAATGTGTGATTCCACCAATTGTTGTTTAATGTCAACAATAGGAATTTTATTCTTAGTTGCTTGTTTGACATTAGTCACCTTAACCACACTTCTTTGCTATGTGACCATGTTCACCATATTTAAAGCATAAACGTGAATCTATAATTTTCTGTGGTAAAACGTTAGTCGCGTGAACAGGCTTAGGTAGATCATTAAAACCGTTGGACGCACATTAGATATCGAGTCTGAAACTGTATCCTTTATGCCCTTTTTGTTCTTGTAAAACTCCAGATTGGTTGTATTGGAAGTATTTTCAAATCCGGAAGATTTAACAAACTTTATAGGTTTAAAAGAATTAACGTTTTGCTTCGCTTGAGAGTTAGTTGATTTTGAATTTAAAAATGCATTCCTAAGTTCGGTAAACTTTGATGTATCATCATTGAATACACCCTCAATCAGTTCGGGTTTAAGCAAGTTCAAAGAAACTTCCTTATCTAAAAATACTTTACTAAGTCCTTTTAGTTAAAAACCCGACCATGGTTTAAATTAAAGTCTTTTGGAGGATTGATAAACTTCATCAAATTCTCATCAGAAACTTTTGGTTTTTCTGATGATTTTACATTATGAAGTCTTTGGCTTGTTTGAAGAACTAACAGAAGATTTTGAGCCATACATAGCTTGTTCAAAATCTTCTGATTCACATAAGATGTGATTTTCTGAAGCAATGCTATCGTTCTTAACAATTACTTCCGGTTCATTTAGCTCTTCAATCGAACCATCAACCTCGTTTTCGGTAAAGACCGATTTACTCTTAATGTGAATCTTTTCATGAACCGGTTTAACAGACTCAACATTTTAAACTTTTACTTGAATCTTTTCGGATTTTTATGAGATTGTTTCTGATTTAACAGTTTTAGTTTCAACAACCTCGGGAATACTCGAATAATCATTCTTAAATGGTGGAGGAATTTCCACAAACCCTAAACAAGCTTTACCATTCTTTTGGTGAGAATTATTAACTTCAATAATCTCATTCAAAAGAAAGGATGAATCCTTAAACTTGCTTATTTTATTTTTCAATTCTAAAATCTCGTTTTCAAGTTTAGTAACACTGGTTCGCAACTTAAGAATTTCTTGAAAATGTTGCTCTATTATAACCAGTTTGTAGTTCACTTCAGCTTTTAAATTGTGATTTCTCACAGGCAGATTATTAATTTTCCAAGTCGATTGATCTAAAATTTTAGATTTTTGTATGCGGCATTCCTTAAGCATTGAAATTTCACTGACCAGTTGATCATTCTGTTGCAAAGCCGACTCAAGTTTACACTTGAGTTCGCAACATTGATCACACTTAGTAATTACTTTAGAGGTGATTGTCTCATGACATTCATTTACCAATACATTAAATGTAGAACTAGTACAAACCTCTTCTATCTTTGCCATACAAGCAAAAGATTCTGTTTGCTCCACGCTTGAATTGTCAGGCTCAGTCTCCGAGTCAGATGAACTTTCATCTGATACGTTATCCCCACTTGTATCCATGAATTGTTGTGTAGATTCGACAATGGCTAAACTCGCTTGATTCCCCAAGAGCTTTGTGACCAATCCAGACTCTCATTCACAATTAACGCTGTGAACTGTTGATCTTAACCTGATCCCCATCAGTCTTTGTCTTCTTCTCAGACACGTTTGAACTTTTGCCTGAGTTCCTATCAGTAGTACGAGGACCGGTATACTCTTTCTTCAGCTTGTCACACTCTTTAGCGAAATGGCCGAATTCTTGACAATTATAACATTTCACCTTTAACTTATCAAATCCTACCCGCTTGTTAAGAGTGGATAGATCCTTTCTGGTTAGTTGCATGAACCACTTTACCTTACGTACGATCATGGCCATATTCCATTTCAAATCCATGAGTTCAAGATCATCTGGATCGATTTGATCGTAGTCCTCGTCAGTAAGTTCACTTGTGGCTATTTAACTTCCCACAAGTTGTTTATAAGAGGTCATAAATACACACACGAAAGAGACGTTGTTCGGCCTCTTTCATATTTACGTTCGGGGGTGAACTCGACGGACTTGATCCAATAGTAGATCCCAAAGCCATAAAGCATACGTTAGGAGGCTGATTACTGCTTGGAGTCCCATTAGTAAAACTCTGAGTATAGAAAGATGTAATCGGGACTGAACTACCATTGCTGCTCACAGGTAACGCTCCACCATATAGAGTAGGATTCTGGCTATACTTTAATGAAGTTTGAAACTTCATATCATACTCACGCTCCTTGAGCTTGTTAATAAACTCTTCGGCTGTGAGATTTTCATTCCTGAAATAGCCATTCTCCGTTAATACAAGCAAGAAAGTGGAATACATTACAGGCAATGCATTCTTCAAAGTATCTATCTTGTCCACCTCACTCGGTTCTAACTTAACTGTTGACATCTCAGTGATCAGGTGACAAAACCTGCTAATCATCTGCTCCACGGTCTTGTTTTTTAGCAATGTAAAATTTCGGAATTGAAACTTCACCATCGTTTTATTGCTCTCCAAGGTATTACCCAAGCTTCTTGTCTTTAACTGGGCAAATAGAGTCACACATGGCTTGATGTGACTGAACTAGTGGAAGATGCTCTCAGGTAAAGCCATTGTCAGTGTAGAATAGGCCTTAGTCTCATTATCCATCTCTTTCCTCTCGTCAGCCTCATACATACTGAATAACTTGTCATAATGTTCTGTACATGCGCTTCCAACTTGCGGTGGTAAGTATACAACATCCAAATGACGAACACATTCAGGATGAAGAGATCCCAAATGTGCCCTAAATCTCGGTTCCCATCTCACAAAGTCAGACAGTTTTAGCAGCTTTGGACACTTGTTGTGAGACCCAATTTCATTGTCCATAGTAAGCATTTGCTGCATTAACGCGTTCTATGAAACTAACGCGTAGTACGAAGCTGGATAAGCCATTTTGTCAACTCTTTTTTTTGAAAGTATAAGGACTAAATTTTACAACTTTGGAGACTTGATCAACGAATGAACTGTTTACTGTAGACACGAATAGACAGAACGAATGATACTTTAGTTTGACACGAATGAGTGATTTTACTATTTAAACGAAAGAACACACGAATGAGCTAGACGAATGAAAATGATCGACGAATGAGTGGATGCCACTGTTCTAACGAATGTGATCCGTTAACGAATGGGTTAATGATGACGAATGTAATAACGAATAGATTGACTAATGGTTTTCTGATAACGAATGAATACAGGTTTTAACGAATGATCAGTTATAACCTGCTGACAGCTTGCAAGAATCTTTTACAACTGATTAACGAATAACACCTAACGAATGACCACTCAACCACACGAATGAGCATTCATCCTCATTTGCACTTGTACATAATTTAAAACCTGATTCAAACCTTTTCAAAACACTTCAGTCCTAACACTAATCCACTCGGAAACCAATTCCGAACTCAATCCAAACCACAATCCATACCAAATCCAAACCAATTCCTCAATTCAAACTCACAACATTCCCGCCATAAGCTCAATTACAATCAAACCTCAAATTCAATACAATTAAACTACAAATACTTCAATAACAACCTCAAACTATCAATCCGAAGCCACTTACCAGCACAATTAGAATCAAATTCGTGTTAAATGGGTCAATTCTGTTATAGTATACTATTCATCAATTCAATTAACACCAAATCGATACATTTAACACTCAAATTCACATGTAGATCTGAATACATTGGCTCTGATATCAATTAAGAACACTCAATCGAGCCTTATGGATCTAGTTCATATGATTACGACATGTGATTCGTGTTAATATGATTAAACTGATACTATTAGGATGAATGTTATACGATTAACGATTACGATTAGAATGAATACGAATGAATACAATTAGGTTTCTGGATAGAATTCGGCAGAGTAACAGTGCAAAATCATAAAATAGGAATTCTCATTACATTAAGAATAATGTACAGGGATATATATAGATGATGAGTTCATTCGTTAAGCATACCTTAATGAATGACTCCTCGTTCGTTACATTAAATGATACGAATGAGCTACGGTCATTCGTTACAATTACATTATACGAATAGCCTTCATTCGTTATCACATTCGTTAATCAGGGTTAACCAATGTGATTTACATTATATGAATAGACACATTTGTTATAGGATAATGAATGTGCCTTACATTTTGGCGAATGAGCCGTTTACATTAATTACCAAAATGTTCTTGATACATTAAACTAATATAATAATACATTCTAAAGACCGAGACGTCGAATCATGCATCAACACTTTCACTCAACCTTTCAACAGGTTCAAAGCGGAAATTAAAAAATCTTTCGGATTACAATAACTGGTGTCAAATGCATCATCCACCTCTTTTATCCACCGTTGACTAACAATACAATTTTTCGAACCAAGAAACGGTGTAGGGTTACAATTAGAAAATTCCTTTTATCTACACCCAACAGTCACCATCTTATTATCTAAAACTCTTCCTTCACGATAGCTCGTATGCTAAAGTTTACTTGAGCAATGATAATTGGAAGGGTATTTTCCATCGCCTTTCCTATTACCTCATTTATACGGTTCTTCATGATATCATCAACAAGAGAATTATTATTTTCTTTTGGTCTCTCGTCTTACTAGCGCTAGATTGGTGACTTCCTTCATCCTCAACTAATACTCCTTTTCCGTGTTGTGATGTTACCATTTCTTACTTCTGAAATGACAACAAAACCTTATTTATCCTACTATTCTCAAATCATGATATATACACACACACACATATTTGTGTGTATGTGAGCGCGCGCGTGTTCGTTTGTGTATTAGATAGATTTTGCAGGCTTTTTATCAACTATATTTAGGTACTATCTAAAGGTAATGTACACATTTCAACTATCACCTTACCTGATCTTTGTTCATTTTGACAATGACATGACCATTTCATGAATATGTTAGGACAATGTACATATCATCATCACTGGCTAGCTGTGATTGTCTATATATTTATACTAATAAAATCCTGTCATTACCACATCTGTCTCAAATCACTAATTTCGGTTCAAACAATTACTTTAGCGCATAAGAATTCTATTCAATAAATTTATGTCTCATGTAATTGTAGAAAATTATGTTTGGTGTTAATTTCCATCACCCCCCCCCCCCAGCCTCAGATCGAACATTACTTACTTGACATATCAAGAGCAAATGGTTTAAGTCAATTTTTTTTTATCAAATACTTAGTTCGCTTAAACCATTGCTCTGATACCAACTTGTAACACCCTATCTTTATAGCACTTTCAGAAAACCTATCCTTAAGAGCATTTCCCGTAGGTCTTTCATATTATTGTGAGTAAGTTCTATATTATATAGAGTAGTTGTAAATGCCTGTGAGTGGGGGAGATAGAGAAACTTTTGTTGATGAGTAAATTTGGAGAAACATTGTTCAACCTTTATAATTTTTAATGCTTTTTGAAAGTGGTGGTGAGCAGAAGAGAGATAAGAGATAATAATAAAAGTATAAGAAAAAATAGTGGTTTTAGTGTAATTATAGAGATGAAAATAAAGATGTTGCTAGGAATGCACAAAGATAGCAAAGAATCATTAGTAAAACCAACATATAAAGTTTGTTGCAAATGCTGCCGCAAAAGTGCTCTCACTAAGATACATCTTTACTTAAATTTGTTGTGCTATGTTGCAATAAGATACATCTTTCTATATTTTATACTAGGATGGAGCCCGTGTAATATATAATGGTAAAAAAATACAACAAAAAAATAATATTTCATACTATACCTAATAACATACTTTATGGATTAATAAGATATAACTAACGATATACAAAATTTTACGATTCATAAATCTCTAAAAATTACTTTAAATACAACATTGGATAGTGGTACGTTTGATTAGGAGAAATGCTAAGATCGTTATATTTAAAAATATTCAAAGATTAATTTATAACATATTAATAGAATATTTAACGAAATTGTATATATATTCATTTATCTAGAATATTTCTATAACTTATTTAATAAGATTTTCAAATATAGCATAAATAATTGGCTTGATAATATAGGAAACTGCTCACACGACATCTACGTGGCATCCTATGTGGAGACCTCAGAATGATGCCATATGGAAAATCATCTTGCTTTAATAGTATAATTAGATTTTTGACCGAATTGATGGGGGATTTCTGTAAATAATATATTTTCGAAAAATCTGAGAGTTCTAATCACACTTTCAGATCAAATCTATTTATGGTTTACAATTGAATTCATCGGATAAAACTTAGAAATGAGAGCGAGAATTAAGTTTGGATTTTTATAAGAAATTTTAATTAACCAGATGTTTTATCGTATGATCAAGATGATAGCCACTAGGTTTAGTGGTAATATAACTGCCAACATTTGATATTAAAAAACACATGATACACTCTTGATTAACATAGCATAGGAAATTTAATAGATTAAATTTCTAATGCATTTTTTATATAGCATTTTTTAATACAGCTCGACCCCATTTAGGGGTTCTGTCCCTTGGACTTTCCCAAGACTGCAGCCTTTTGACCTTGCTACCAAGGGGCATAGTCCCCAGAACCCCAGCCAAGGGGGCGTTGCACCCCTTGGAACCCTCATAGCTTAGGGTCTTCGTCCTAACTACCAATAGGATTATAAGTTATAATAACAATAAATAAGTGTACATCCCTACCCTGACTTATTTACCTTCATTTTACAAGTAACTTGATCAACAAGTTAATCCCCAATTACACTAAAATCACTAACACATATTAGTGATATAATTTTTAAATTAATTTTATTATTAACTTTTTGTGGCGGGTGTTAAGAAAGTATAAAAAAGTTCACAGAAAAAGTGAATGTCGCAATTTTTCAGGGTTTATTTTTGATGATATTGTGTCGCTAATCCATCACAATACTAGCGGCCATTTCATCCCGTGTATTTATATTTATAACTATCAATAGTCAAAGTTTACGAATATTTAGAACACGAGTCTTATAGTACTAACTATGATAGAGGCCGTGTGATGCACGGTTAGTTAAAAAAATAAAACAAAAAAGTTAACTTTAATAATATACGTAATAACATATCTTGTGAATGCATACTAATCAAGAAAAAGATAATGTTAATATTAATTCATCATAGTTGAGTTGGTAAATTACAAACATTTTAAAAAGCAAGGTAGTGAGCTTGATTCCCACCAACAACATGTTTTCATTTTATCATTCATGAAGTAGAAATTATAAAAATTGGAAACTTGTGTGCAAATTATAATTTTGAAAATGTTGAAGTGGAATCATATGTGGATAACTTATTTAAAGGCCGTACGGATATGCATTGTTTTAATATATTAATTAATATAGTAGTCGGGTTAGTGAACAAACTAACAAAGTCATAAGCGGGATGTTGTGGGCATTTACTATTTAGAACATGAGTCTTATGGTACTACTAAACAGATAATGTTTTCAATGAACAAAGTCATAAGCGGCATGTTGTGGGCGAAATAAATTGAATATTTATGAACAAAGTCTAAAAGCCATCGGCAGCCATGCGTCTCTACATAGAAGTGTTCAATGTTTCAATTAATAACTGATTGGACCAACATGCACTTGCCATAGCCTATAAATATGAACTAATTTATTTCCATAGAAATAAATCACTCTTCTATACCATTTTGTTTTGCTAAAAGCCAAAACATTGAATGAGTTCTTGTGGTGCTTTGAATGGTATGTTTATTATCTCCTCTCTAGCTAAAGAAGGCCGCGGTTTTAATTTGATCAACCCATCCATCAATGCAGCCTCCCAGTCGAGCAAGCGAAAGGTTGCATTTTTTCTACAATTGTTTCAACTACTGTGTAGGATGTATAGGAGGCGACGTCTGGTTTGAAAGCACACCAAAGTTAAATACCCCTATAAATAAAAAGTTTGGACTGAAATGATTTCGGGATAATGGATAAAAGTCGTATTTATTTATTATTATAAAATGCTTAGTACCTATTTTATTTAATTGTGTTAGCGAGTCTTGCTAATAATAATTCACTTTTACTAGTTTACGGGGATTGTTGCTGTCGCGAATGAGAATGTAGTTAATGAAACCGCAAAAATAAAACGAGTCAGTGGGGGACCGTCCACTGTCCTCAGGTACTCAGGAGAGAAGCCGACCACACCTATTTTGGATACCATCAATGGTCCAATCAATATGAGGAGCCTTGGTGCCGAGGTAAAATGCACGTATTAGTTTTATGTGGTCAGACATTCTATTTACACGTTTTATTAAATCTTTTTAAAATAATGACGGTCGTTTACGACCCATAATATTTTAAAATAATGGATTAGTGAGCAAATCTCTACACCTTTCAGGCTTATTTATTTATTTTTTGCTTGGACTTGTATTCAATGCGTAGGCTGTGAACTAGTTTTTCCTTTTTTTTTTTCAAATGGTACCGTTTAACTACACAAAATATTTGCATGAACACACAAACAATTCGGTTTATATTTTTCTAAGTTTTAGCTGAGGGGAGTGAGAAACAATGGATAGTCGATTTTCATTCTTTTAACAACGTTTTTTTTTTTAAATGAGCATTTGGATCACTAATGGATCACCGACTCATCAGATTATCTTCATTTGACTTTTGAGAAAAAGTATATCATAGGTGAGACTACCTCCGGCCCAATCTTAAATACCATTTTTTTTGGGACCACATATGAGACTTTAACTCAAAACATATTAATTTTAACATGAAATCATTGGATGCCTCGTATCAACTACTTGGGGTGGGTGTATCATTGGCTTGTTCTCCAAATAAGATTTTTTTAAAGACGTTTTAAATTGTACTGTTTAACTACACAAAAATATTGCATGAACATACAATTAAACAATTCAGTTTATATTTTTCGGAGTTTTAGTTGAGGGGAGTTAAAAACAATGAATAGTCGATTTTCATTTGGATTATATTCATTCTCCTAGCAACTTTTTTTTAAATAATCATTTGGATTATTAACGGACCATCGACTCATCAAATGATCTTCATTTCATCTTTTAAGAGAAAATGTATTATAGGTGAGACTACCTTCGGCCCAATCTAAAATACCATTTTTTGGGTCACATATGATACTTGAACTCAAAACCTATTATTTTTTAACTCAACTACTTGGGGTGGGTGTATCATTGGCTTGTTCTTCAAACAAGGTTTTTATTTTTAGATTTCTCTTCTAATTATGTTAAATTTTCATTGAAATATCCTGATTCAATAAGAATCTTTGAGCCTAATTATTACCTAAGGAAAGTGACTAAAAAAGGTGAGGAATTGGAGAACCACCTTTTCAACCCTTGATCATTTTTCTACATCCTTATGATATATCCTCGATCACATACATCATATAATTTTTGTAAAGGAAAAAAAAACCCTCCAAAAAAAAAATCAAAAAAATAATTAAAAAAATTATAAAACAAAAAAAAAACAAAAAAAACGTAAAAAAACAAAAATGTTTATCTACCATCCTCCGTTCTAATAAATAAATAAATAAATAAATAAAATAAATAAAAAATCTCCTTTAAGCTTTTGGGTTTAGTTTAGCTTTTAAGGGTATCTTTTTAGGGGGTTTAGGTTTTCCAGGTTAGGGGTTAAGTTTTTTTTCCTTGGTATAATAGAAGCGACCTTTACTTTATATTTTATATACGTTGCTATATTTTGTTAATTTTTTTTATATCAATACAATCCTTGCTTTATTATATAGGACCTTGAAAAGTTGGCTGATGAGCTCCGAGAAGAGATTGTCTACACAGTTTCAAAGACTGGGGGGCACCTAAGCTCGAACTTGGGGGTGGCTGAATTAACAGTCTCGCTCCACCATGTTTTCAACACCCCTGAGGACAAGATTATCTGGGATGTTGGCTACCAGGTGACGTCCAACATTATTCGATCCCTAGTATACATTAATCATTCAAACATCCACAAATATTTCTTAGTGTAATTAATGATGCATTTTTTTAAGCAGTCATACCCACATAAGATTTTGACGGGAAGGAGATCAAGAATGGAAACGATTCGACAAACTGGCGGACTTGCCGGTTTTCCTAAGAGAGATGAGAGTGAACATGACGCGTTTGGTGCCGGTCACAGTTCGACTAGCATTTCTGCTGGTTTAGGTAACTTCTTAAAACTTATCTCCATGATATAAAACGTATTGCATTCGTGTCGTGACAAGCATAACTCCTTAAGACAAATATAACTATATGCTAAGAAAGAATTATTTGTAAGAATATAATTAATGGAAAAACTAGTCTTTTATTATGCAAATATAAACGTCTTTTTTCATCACTACAAGAAAACAAAGCATTTGTCCTGAAACCTTGTAGTGGATTGCATTTATACGTTGTCGACATCATAATGTCCTTTCCTATTGCATTTTATGCCATCAGCACGTTTTAAGCGTGTTAATAAGTCCACAATTCAACATATTTAGAGATTTTCAATATCAACAACACGTTTTAAGTGTATTAAGGAAAAACTCTACCGTTGAACATATTTAGATTGGATTAAAAAGTCTTCATCACAATAATACAAGTCCATAAATATTAAATACTATTTATTACAAGTGGACCATATTGATTGTTATGAATAGCTGAATGTTACATCCAATACATGATTAACATGTTTTTCCCTTTAAGGACTGGTTTGAAATGCGTGGTTTTATGTTTAGTATATATGAAATAACACGAAAAAATTAATAAATTGTTTGATTAAGGTTTACGATAAATTGATAATATAATAAGATATGCGTTATCTTTTATATTATCATTATCTAATCAAACTAATTAAGTAGTAATAATTTAATATCTAATTCGTCTTTAAAATTTTCAGACGTTTATAAAAGTAATAATAAAGTAGACAGGCGCAGTCGCTCTCTTTAAAGCAACACAAATAATACATTTTGTACAGACATGGCCACAATAACAACATGTTGAAGAAATGTGATCCCGATAAATCTCTTTAAGCTTGGGGTGGCCCAGCACTCACCTGCTCCTCCTCCCTTTGTTTAAATTGACAAGTTTTCAAAAATTTTGAGCATGGTCCTCTTATTTATTAGAAAATTTTTATACGAACTGATTCCCCTCCTTCCCCGTGTTTTTGTCCAAGCTTCGTCACAATCTTTATGGAAGGTGATCAATTAACTTATTTTTGCACCTTGTAAAGAACAGACAGCTTCGTTGGCTTTATTTCTAGACAATAAAGCACCTCATAAGAAATTAGAATACAAGAAATTAACATAAAAGTGCATGCAATATTGTTACAAATTTGAAAGAAACAGTAAACTGCGAACAAAACAAAAAGGAAACCGATGTTTTGGTACGAATCTCTTAAAACAGATATCGTGTTTGTATTACACAGAATAAAAGAGTAAAAATGGCTGGTTTAATTCACATTTTTGGTACCAGGAATGGCCGTTGGTAGAGACTTGCTTGGAAAAGAAAACCATGCGATCGCAGTGATTGGAGATGGAGCCATGACCGCAGGACAAGCATACGAAGCTATGAACAATGCCGGCTGCTTGGGGTCCAATCTAATCATAGTCTTGAATGATAACCGCCAAGTCTCCCTTCCTACCGCCAATCTTGATGGTCCAGTTCCACCAGTTGGGGCTCTTAGTCGATCTCTCACAAGGCTACAATCTAGTAGAAAGTTCAGCCAATCACGCGAAATCGTTAAGGTACAATAATTTCTTTAAAATTAATAACACGATATTAACTTGTAACATCAAATTTTAAATATACGCCTTATTAACTTATAATTCGTTATGGTGACACTAAAATCAAATGGAACCAAAATGAACTCATTACATGTTATGTTGACGAGATATTGACATCTCAAAACATTGTCATGATTAGGGGATGACAAAAGGGGATCATGGAACACATGAAGTTGCCGCCAAAATGGACACTTACATGAGGGGAATGGTGGGTGGTCATGGAGCTTCCATGTTTGATGATCTTGGGCTTTATTACGTTGGCCCTGTGGATGGACACAATGTTGAAGATCTTGTCTATGTCTTCAAGAAGATTAAGGAAATGCCAAATTCGGGACCAGTTTTAATTCACACTGTTACAGAGAAAGGCAAAGGCTACCCTCCTGCAAAAATCGCAGACGACAAGATGCATGGGGTGGTGAAATTTGATGCACAATCAGGGGTGCAATCTAAAACAAAGGGAAAGACCCTATCATACACCCAATACTTTGCAAACTCTTTGGTCGCCGAGGCAGAAAGAGATGATAAAATAGTCGCTATTCATGCAGCTATGGGAGGAGGCACGGGCCTTAATACATTCGAAAATAAGTTTCCCAAGAGATGTTTTGACGTTGGCATAGCCGAGCAACATGCTATCACCTTCGCCGCTGGTTTGGCAACCGAAGGGCTGAAGCCATTTTGTGCTATTTATTCATCCTTTCTCCAAAGAGGTTATGATCAAGTAAGAGAATTTTTCCTTTATTTAAGATATTGTACCTTTAAATCATGGTTAATGTAACGGTATTGGTGATGCAGGTAGTTCATGATGTTGATCTTCAAAAGCTTCCAGTGAGATTCGCATTGGACCGGGCTGGTTTGGTAGGAGCGGATGGTCCAACACATTGTGGTGCATTTGATACTACTTTTATGGCTTGTTTACCAAACATGGTGGTGATGGCTCCTTCAGATGAGTCCGAACTCATGCATATGGTTGCGACAGCTGCAGCCATTGACGACCGCCCTAGCTGCTTTAGGTACCCAAGAGGCAATGGCATAGGTTCATTGCTCCCACCGAACAATAAAGGGATCCCTATTGAGGTACTTAAGAATGATAAATGTTTTTGAATTAGTAGTTGGTTTAGTATTTTTCATCTAATTATTTATAGGCGTCATGTGGAAGTTCGATCTTGTACTTCTAGACAGTTCGGTACCCTTGAAAGAAAACTTCGTAGAGTTTTGTGTAAACTGTAAATAACGAATTAAATTTGGTGAAAACTGTAAGGATATTGCTTGTCATGGAAATTGGACAATTTCATTTGACACACCAGTGAACTCCAAAATAAATCAGTTCGTATTTGGGAATTGACTAAACGCATAAGCTTTTACATAAACACCTAATACTAATTACTTGAATCCTAAACCATTTTGTAATCCAAAAAATTATATATCGTTGGTACTTTTAACCTAGCATACAATACCTTCTAGGTTGATCTAACATGTCTTCATTTCGTATAGCTTGGAAGGGGCAGAATACTTAAGGAGGGAAGTAGAGTGGCCTTATTGGGATATGGAACCATAGTGCAAAGTTGTTTGGTTGCAAGCGAGCTTCTTAACGAGCTTGGAATCTCAATCACTGTTGCAGATGCGCGATTTTGCAAACCATTAGATGGAAGGTTAATCAGAAAACTTGCGAAAGAGCACGAGGTCCTCATCACTCTCGAAGAAGGTTCCATCGGAGGATTCAACTCACATGTTTCACATTACTTGGCCTTGAATGGGTTACTTGATGGAAACCTCAAGGTATATGCCTCTACACATTATTCTTGTAACCAAAAACATTTTTTGTTGATACAAATGACTATTTTTAATCATATACTAAACAAATAAATCAAGTAAACTTATTTCTAGCTGTGTTTTAATATCTTTTCTATCAGTGGAGGGCTATGACACTACCTGATCAATATATCGAACACGGGGATCAAAAATTCCAGATTGAGGAGGCTGGTCTCACCCCAAAACATATTGCTAAACAGGTTTTATTATTAATCGGTGAGATCAAGCAAAGTATACATCTTATCAATGTGTAGTACTGATCAGCCACTGCCACAACTATATGTACTTTACTTGCATATTTGCTCATGAATATTCATTAATTTTGTAATTGGTTGGAATTTAGTAAAGGATATGTTACGAATTTGGATATTCATGATGCTAAAGAAGAAAATATTTGTCTTTACATTGTTATGAAATTAGATGATACAATATTGAAACATGAAACTTATCAAACTTATATGATCTATTTTAGAATGTAGAATTATGTAATTCTACCTAGAACAAAAGCGTTATTAGACGTAAAACTATACATTTTACACTTCCAAAACAGGGTGCTTAGGCAATTATGGTGGCAAATCTGTAGCGAACGCTCATTTGGGAAAAAGAAAGTTTTCTAACTCTCTCTGATAAAAATTGCATAAAAAATCAAATATAACTCAATCACAAATACAGCAACATAAATCTAAAAAGTTATCCAATACAACAAAAATGTTACAACAAATGCGTCTCATTCGTGCTTCTCTCATATGCTTCCTACAATTTATCAAAACAACAAGTTGGTATTGTACAAACGAGAAAGATGACTTACATATGCTATTCCCAATCTATCATTACAAATTGCATCCCCATTGTCTTGTAAGCCCATCTAAACCTCTCAGATCTAACTACAATGGCTCGAATACAAAATCTAGGTGGCAGAACACCAAGATCTAGTGAATACATTATGAAGATCACAGATCTATGAAGAATATCAATGAAACAATGTCAAACCGGGTAGAGAATGCAAGAAATCTATGGAATACTTCAAATACTTCAAATACACGCCAAAAACCCAAAAACCCCATAGGAATTTATAGTCTAAAGCACATACAAGCCCAAAACGATAAATGAAACCAAATGACAGTGAAGAGCCTACCTCGGAATTGGGTTCCCGAGGTAGCCCAAGGACTCATTAAGTAAAATGAGTGATAGCGACCCAAGAAGGAAGGCCCAAAGGTAAAGAGAGAAGATAATTCGAGAAGGAAAATAGGAGGGATTGGAGATTTGGGGGGAAACTCGAATCACTGTGCATCTGACTTGGGTAGGGGCCCAAGGTATGTTTGTCTCAAGATATGAGGCGTAACACGTGGATAAAAGAAAGAAAGCCGAAGGTTCAGCTGGGAAGAAGTGAGACCAATGGGGAAAGGTCAAGAAGTCTATATATTGTAAATGTACATAGGATAATAAATAATATCCCTTTTCTCTATATATATGAGAAGGATATCATGTTGTAAAGTAGAACAAATACAATAACAATAACAATAACAAACACTTCTCATTAGATCACCATTCTCACAAAGTACTCCTTAAGAACTCTCAGAACTGCTTCATATAGGGTTCCAACAATGGCGCCATCCGTGAGACCTACCTGAACCTTTAAGAAGAATGGCTGATCACAACTTGAGCGGAACGCTGCTACCGTTTCCCTCAGGTTTCGGTGAAAATAGTGTTGTAACCAAGTTAGTAGAAGAAAATCTCACAGATTAGTCCCCAGAGGGTCAGAAAGACACCGAGGACCGATGTTGATTAAAGACGAAACAAGGAAGGATGAAAAGGAAAAGAATGACGTTGAAGCAGAGGATAATGTTGAAGAAGGGTGGAGGATAACCCCCGAGTTCATCCGAGCTCATAAAGGCACTCTAAAGGTGTTTCTAGAGGAGCAAGAGAACAAGGAGAAGTTAGCAGCCATTCGAGCCCGGCTCTCGTTAGAAACCCCTGGCCCAGTGAAGGAGAACGAACCCAAGGGTAAACCCAAAAAATATCCAATTTGTTGCTAGAGTCTTTAGTGACTCTCTCTGCTGCCAAAGGTAAAGAGGGGAGCTCTCCTAGCACCCTGGAGACCCCATATCGGCAAACGAACACCTCAGATGTTTCTAAATTTACCAAGCCTATCGCCGAAGCCACTCTGCCCCAAGCTCCCCTATCCGTCCACCGTGGACATATATGACGGGACCCAAGATTCTGAAGACCACCTACATGATTTCAGGGGGGTAGTCAGTGGGTGGTCCATGCCCGTTTGGTGCTCGATGTTTCCTCAAATGCTAACGGGAGGAGCCCGTTTCTGGTTTGATAGCTTCGAACCGGGGAGTATAGACGGTTATGAGGAGCTGAAGGGAAGGTTCCTCCAGAATTTCATTGAGCAACGGAAAGCCATGAAGAACCCCAATGAGATCTTGCACATCCGAAGGAGAGATGAGGAAAAGGTGGAACAATTCATGGATAGTTACGTGGCCGAAAGTATGAACATTAACAGGGTCCAAGTAGTCATGAAAATAAGTGGGTTTATCAATGGGGTAAGGTTTTCTCAGTTTACAGAAAGGCTGGGAGAGGACTTCCCATCCACCTTTGATCAACTTATGGATCGGGTTAGAGCGTTTGTTCGAGGAAAGGATATGGGGTCCAAGCTAAGAGAATGGGAGGATAAGAAGATTTCCCCAAAATCAGGAAACGACGGCAGAAGTAGTGGGGGGAACTATGATGACTCGGGGGAAGGCTCCCTTTGAAGGGAGCCGATTCACTCCTTATCGACCTCCGTCACACCCCCCCATCTTACCCCCCCCCTCTACTCATTATCATCCACCATGATTTTCGGTCAACTCATATACAGAGGAGCCCCCGCTACAAGTCCTGTATAATGAAAGGTCCTTACCCGGAATGGGGGATGTGCTGGCAACGGATAAAACCAAGTACACTCCAATACCTGCCAGCCCCTTCCGGCAAGTCTATAAGTCTAACCCCCAGAGGTACTGTAACTATCACAAGAGCCATAGACACACCACCGAGAGCTGTGTCAAGCTAAAGAAACTGTGGGAAGCTGCGTTAAAATCCGGGAAATTGCCTTTTATCTCTAAAGAATCAACCTTGAAGATCAAATATGAAGACGAGGATAAACATTATGTTGACACAATCTGAAGAAGGGAAAACAATAATGAAGATCCGAGAAGGGCATCTAAAGAAGGGAGGATAGACCAAATCTTGTTGGATCAATCGTGGATAAATGCACCATTCTCATTTCCTAGTTTAAGTAATTAGGAAGCCCGGGAGATGCCCCTGAACATATCAGCTAGTTTTGTGGGCATCGCATCGCATGCATACACATGGACGGGGGTAGTGGTGTCGAGGTGATGTATGAACACTGCTGTGCCAGGCTTAAACGGGAAATTCGAAACGAATTGGAAGAAGATCTTTGCCCTTTGATGTGATGTGCGTAAATATATATAAATAATAAATACCATTCGCAACTAAGCTTTAAAAATCAAACAACCTAATCTAGTTCACACAATCGGCAAGTGTACCGGTCGCGTGTAGCAAAGAAATAAGGAAGTCCAGTATCGAACTAAAGGACACTAGAGGTGGCTCGGATACTAAACCCTAACTAAGTCCTGCCCTAAAACAATATTTAATTAATTATTATTATTTTTTTTATTTTGTTTTAATTAATTTAAACTAATTTAACTAATTTACTTAACTTAATGGAGCTAACGGGAAAACTTAACGACACCAACGACACTAACGGCACTAACGGAGTTCTCAAATATGGTGAAGGGGAACCACCAAGGTAAGGAATCTTAACGACTATCGATGACGCTCGGGTGACAACGAACACGTGAAACCGGGTTCTAAGGATGATCTAACTAGACTATAAGGGAAAATAGGTCCCCACGATCAGTTTTACTAAAGACCCCTAAAAATGTCTAGAAAGATAGGTAAAGCACGGTTGACTTTCTAAGTACCCTAATGAGTTATTACTTGGTACGTATCAAAATCACAAATTCCTCTAAGGCTCGTAATCCTAACAAACCTAGGGAATAAGGGGTAATTCTATATTAAAGATTAAATAATTCAGCTTACAAATTAACCTAATCAACGCCTAGAAAACCGAACGTGGTCTCGCAACAGCTAACTAAATCGACTAGACCAAAGAGATAAACCGACTCCTAATGTCTTGGTCCGACTAAAAGGAGATGAACTACTGAGATGAACAACTCTAACCAATCAAACCCTATGGTGACGTCTAGCATAAACGACCAAAAACACCAACTAATCAGTCTAGCATGCAATCCTAAACCAAACACAAAACTTATTCATGTAATGTTAAAATCACATGGGGTCTAATTAATATAATATTGACAAACTCAATAGCAATCATAGAATAAAATCATAATAATATGAACTTGACAATAGTAAATCAGTTATATGTTCGTTAGTCAACCCAAAACAATCGTCAAAACATCGTCAATCAACCAAACCTAGGTAGTTCTAATGATTTAGCTACTCATAATAATAATAACAAACTCACATATAATAGCAAAATCCATGACAACCATAACTGAAAATAAATGATAATGAGTGTGCACCTAAAAAATAATACTCACCACCACCACTAATTGGTTCACCTTTCTTTTGTTGACTTCTTTCTTGGTTGACAAAAAGTTTATACTAATTTTCGTCACTTTTCTGTGCTTTCCAATCTGCTGCTGCTCTTTATGAATATTCCCAGCCACCACACTTCTCTTTCGTCCTCTACTGTCTTCCACCAAAACTTGTAGAAAGAAGTTTATATTCTTTCGTTTCTTGCCTCTGATCAATCCAGCCGTCCCACGCCTTTTTCCAACATCCCCTCATACGTCTTTTTATAATATTCAAGGTGTTAGCGTTTTTTTTCTTTCTTTCTTTCTTTTGGGCCCTCAGCATAACCAACAATTAGTTTTCTTGGGCTAGCAATAACAAACAAACGTGGGTTTTAAAAATAATCAGGATGTATGTTAGTTGAATTTTAAATCACATGAGTAATTCTTTTTAGTTTATAAATAGAATTGATTTAACTTGTAAGGAACCTGAAAAGAGTAAATAAACTCAATCTCATATATATCAACATTTAACTTATATATTAAATTTTAAATCAATTGAGACATAACTTAAATGCCAAGTTTTAGTATGTTGTCTCATGAAACTTTTAAAACCCAAATATGAACCACTTGAAAATAATATTATATAAAAACTGGCTCAAAAGTATTAAAAAGTGTAAGAAATATTAGTATAAAAATACGCATAATTTCAACCACATCAATGGCGTTCTCAGGGAGGTGGTGGATTCCATCGGCTCCCTCACTCTCCCACTAACCCTAAAAGATGGGGAAAGGATAACGACGGTAAACCTTCGGTTCTCAGTGGTCGAGCCCCCTCCAAATACAACATCATACTAGGCCGACCTGGAATGAGGGCGCTTAAAGCCATATCATCCATGGAACATGGTTGTATGAAGTTCCCAACACTGAAAGGGGTCACTACCATTTGCTCTTCCACCGAATAGTGGCCAGTATAGGGGCCGGAAGCAGACCGAAGAAAGGATAGAAGGGAATTGAAGAATGGGTCCTAAATGGGGAGTATCCGGAGCAAACAATAAAAATAGGGGCCCAATTGTCTGACTAAAGGAAAGCAGGACTAAAGGAAGTGTTACTACGAAACACGGATGTCTTTGCATGGAAACATGAAAACATGACGGGCATGCCTCAAAATCAGGTACATCATAGCCTCAAGGAGTTTCATTGGATCGAGCCCGTCAAACAAAAGAATAGGAGTTTGGGGCCCGATAAGAGTCAAGCCGTGTTGGAGGAGACTTGGAAGTTGTTACAAGCCAGATTTGCGCTTGAAGTAAGATACCCCTAGTGGATATCAAATCTCGTTATGATAGCAAAATCCAACCACATCTGGCGTATGTGCATTGAATTTAAAGATTTGAATAAGGCTTGCCCCAAAGACTCCTATCCATTGCCGGAAGTGGAAAAGAAAATTGAGTCCATGTCTCGGTTTTCTTTAAGGTGTTTCTTAGATGCGTATAAGGGGTATCACAAGGTTCAGATGGACCCTAAAGATGAAAAAAAAAACGGCGTTCTACACCATCGAGGAACTTTGTGTTACACCAAGATGCCTTTCGGACTGAAAAACACCAGGGCAACGTACCAAAGATTCATGGATAAGTTATTTGGTCATCAGAGGGGAAAAAAACGTGGATATTTATGTAGGTGATTTAGTAATAAAAATTGAGGAGGAAGAGAAGATGTTGAATGGCATTGGGGAAACGTTTTAAACACTGAGGGGAGCCAACATGAAACTAAACTCCCAGAAATGTTCTTTCAGGGTCGAGGAGGGAAAGTTCTTGGGGGTATTGGTAACTAAAAGATTAAAGCTAACCCAGATAAAGTGGAGGTGCTGCTCTAGATGAAATCCCTACGAAAAATCAAAAATGTACAAAGGTTAAACGAAAGATTAGTGGCACTCAATCGGTTTCTATCCAAGATTGCTGAGAGAACCCTCCCCGTTTATGGCGGTATTGAGAAGAAGCACCTAGAAGAATAAGTTATTCTGGGATAAGGAAGCTGACTAGGCTTTTCAAGACCTGAAGACGCACCTATGTGTGCTCCCCACAATTGTGACTCCCCAACCTGGGGAAGTTCTCATTTTGTATCTTTCCCATACTAATCGGACCATCCACTCAGTACTAATGGTTGAAGAGGGAGGGGGGGACTCAGGTGCCAATCTACTTTCTCAGTCGAACCCTGAAGGCTGGAGGAAAGATACTCCGTGATCGAGAAGCTTGTGCTAGCCCTCATCTATACCGCCCGGAAGCTAAGACATTACTTCCAAGCCCATGTAATACGTATTTTGACCAACAAGCCCCTCTAGCAAGTACTTTTAAAGCCGTAGGTATCGGGAAGATTGGCGAAATGGGCTATTGAGTTGGGGGATCATACCATCGATTACAAGCCTCGAGTTTCTTTCAAAGGGCAGGTCTTAGCTGACTTCATAACTGAGACCACACTCAAAGAAGAATGTGAAGAGATGACGCGAGAAAAGCCGGTACCCTCGGGATCAGGATTTTGAAAAAAGGGCATCGAAGGAAGAACCGCTTTGGAATTTATATACTGATGGGGCCTCAAACGAAGAGGGAAGTGGAGTGAGGCTTATCCTGATCAGTGCCAAGGGTATCGAGTTAACATACGCTGTTCACTTGGATATCCCAAGTACTAACAATAAGGCTGAGTACGAGGCACTATTAGCTGGGTTGAGAATGGCCGAAAAAGTAAAAGCTCGAAGAGTCAAGGCCCGCATAGACTTTTTTGCTAGTTGTTAAGTAGGTCAAAGGGGATTACGATATGAAAGATCTGTTAATGATAAGGTACCTGTGAAAGGTGCCAGAATTATTGTAAGTCTTTGAGAAACCTGAAGTTGTGCATATCTCCCAAAGTCTCAATAAGAAGGCGGATGCATGAAGAAAGTTACTAGCCATGGCTTTTGATCATTTGGCTAAAGATGTCAAGGTGGAAACCCTCAAGCGCTCCTCGATAACGAAGCCACAATCGCCAGCATTGAACCCTCGGGAGACAATTGGATGACTCCTTTCCTCTGGTAACTCCAGGAGGGAATAGTGCCAAGAAACAAGCAAGAAGCACAAAGATTGAGGATTCGGGCCTTCCAATATGAAATCATTGACAGGGCCTTGTACCGAAGGTCCTATCTGGGACCCCCCCCCTCCGATGTATAGATTTGGTAGAAGCTCAGTACGTTATACGGGAGATACACGAGGGAATATGTGGGATGCATATGGGAGCCAAAATGGTGGCAGCCCGGGCTATGAGGGCTGGGTATTATTAGCCCACCATGTTTTTGAGTACTTTAATGGAAAAATAGAAATGTGATCATTGCCAAATACATGCTCCCATCACATGACAACCCAAGCTCAATCTAGTCCCGGTAAGCTCCTCATGGCCGTTGCAGAAGTGGGGAATAGACATAGTGGGGTAATTTCCGGAAGGGATGGGGAGGGCTCAATTCTTGGTCGTGGCAGTAGACTACTTCACCAAGGGAGTTGAGGCTAAGCCATTGGCCACCAACACGGGGAAGCAAATAAAATGGTTCATCTGGGAAACACATAATGTGTCGTTTAGGTCTTCGTTACTCCATCATAAGTGACAACGGGAAGCAGTTTGCGAACAACGCCTTCTGAGAATGGTGTAATCAGCTGAAGATTAAATAGGTATCCACTTTGGTAGCCTATCCTCATGCTAATGGCCAAGTCAAAAGGGCCAATTGAAGCATAGTGGACAGGATCAAGAGTAGATTGGGGCGGTAAAGGCATTCATGGGTCGATGAGTTGCCCCATGTTTTATGGGCTCATCGTACCATGCCCAAAACAGTAATGAGGAAACACCTTTAAATTTGACATACAGGACCGAGGCTATGATACCAGAGATTGGATCCCCTACTAATCGGAAGTCCAAGACAAAGCGAGAAAACGAGGAAGACCTCTGGTTAAACTTAAACTTGGATGAAGAAAGATGGGATATGGCTACAAAAAGAGAAGTGGAGTACAAGAAAAAAAATAAAGAAGTACTATAACTCCCGAGTCAGGGAGATCAAGTTCAAAGTGGGAGATTTGGTCTTGAGAGAGAACGAGACCTCAGGATGGAAAGCCGAAAAGAAGATCAGGAGAAGTTGGAGCCCAAGTGGGATGGTCCTTATCAAGTCATTTGGGTAGGAGAGAAAGGCGTCTATAAATTAGCTTATCCCTCAGGGGAAGAAGTCCCCAGGACTTGGAACTCCATGCAACTGAGGAAGTACTATGTCTAAACCCCCTAAGGGAAGGAGAAATTAATAAGGAAACAAGCTTGAGCACATTTTTTGTAATTCCTCATTGGCTACGGGACCTCATGATGGAAATTAAGAAAACGCACAACCTCCCCGAGAGGAAAGTCACACATTGCAAGTTGTCTTACCATTCTCTTTTTGTAACACCAAATGTAATGTGGCATTGTCAATAAAGTGCTGAGAATATGAGCATTGTGAAAAATTATCTCGTGCTTGAGTAACTAGTAAAATTCATTTAAAGTGTTAAGTAGTTCCCACCTCCTCTCCGAGAGAAGGCAAGGGCTAGCTAATGTACCTAACTATTATTCTTGAGTTACCAAATATCAAATTATATTATTGGTTAAGTTTTGATATGTTATGTAAAGGGTACATCCCTGGGCGGCAGGTGATACCCTAAAGTCCCCACTAACGAGCCCACCTCGTGGGGACACACCCAACAAAGTCCCCTTTTGTCACAAAAGGCATAAGGAAAGCCTCGTCGATAGGCTATATGGTTAACCAAATCACACTAAATCTCATAAACAAGCATTCCAAGGATCACAAATAAGAGAAATCATAACAACGGCTAAGCCACCATGAAACAAACCATCAAGTCCCCGAGGGGACATCATAAGTACATATCAAGGTCTAACCCACTTAGGGGGAAACATCATAACAAGTCTGAAAAAGTACTAACATCATAACAACAAGTAGCCCTACAAAAGACCAAATAGCCTAATAACAAATGGGAATACCAACCAGTCAAAGCAATGGGGATGGATGGTCCACCACTGAAGACAGTGCCGTTATCTTTTCAGTCGAGATCCCATGGGTAGAAGAAAGTTGAAGCAAGATCGGGGGCACCTGGGTAATGTAAGCAACAAACGCCTCCTCCACCTCAGTTTCGGTTATTCCAGAGAAAGACGAGACCTCGAGCATAGAGGTTCCTTGAGCATAATGTTCATAACCTGCCCGAAGCCCATGCTGCAACCCCGAAGCAAAGATGGCCCTGCTAAGGGTGTCTCTCACCTGAAATGTCTCCCGGCACCCACGAGCTCTTTTGTAAACCAACCCGAAGCCCTCCGACACTATCCACTCCCGACCCCCCTGCACATAAGCCATCGCCTCCTGCAACCTTGCATATTCCTACTTTAAGTGGCCAATATTCTTGCCAGATTCCTCAACTGCCCGCTCCTGCTGGCCCTTGGCTATGTCAACCTGATATTTAAAATCTTTATGTTTGGCCCGCTCCTATTCAAGGGAGGTTTATAGCTAATGAATTTTGACAAAGGAAGGAGCAGCCTTGATATGGACACAATGATAGATATTAAAAATCTAAGAGGATGGGCATAAGTAATAATAAACAAAACACTAACCCCTACCAATTTTTCCTGAGTCACCTCAATGTGGAACGAACAGTCTCTAACTCGGAGACTTTCACTTGAATCCCAGTAAGCTCAGCAGTCAACTGAGAAAGTTGCTCCCTTGAAGCCTGCAAGGCAGCTTCCAAACTAGGCACCTCCAGACTCTTCTCCTTAGCAAGGCCTACCTTCCTCTTTAGTTCCAGGATATTTTTCCCATTCCTTTCCAGAGCATTCTTCAAGTCAGCAATCTTTGCCTGTCCTTCATGAAAAAGATGGTTACCATTGATCACAGCTTGATGAGTGGAAGCTCCCAAAAGCAGCATACGGTACAGATATGTCCCAAATTCACTCATGAGACCATCTGAATTCAGCGACTGCACATGAGCATAATCCATAGTAGGAACGACTGCAGTCAGCAAGTCGTGAAGAGGCACCAACCATGGTCCATAAGGCTCCATTTGGGAATAAAGATGTCATCCGGGAGAGGTTCCTTAGAAGAAGGAACTGAATCCGTTTGGGAACAAAGGTAGGTTGTACTATTATTTTTAATTTTGTGTAGTTAAAATTGCATCATGAAATCCATAAATTAATCTGTTTATCTTGTAGGTAGATAAAGAGTTTGCAAATTCAAGGACACAATTTTGGACATATACGAGGCACATTGTGCTCCTTTGTTTCAGGATTATGTTACAGTTGGAGATCAAACTATGACTCCGTTATAACTTCATAACAATAGCAATCCGGATGATGTTCCACGCAAAGCATATATAGAGGGCATAGGAGATGGAATCAATTTTGGTGATGAAGAGCCTTTTTTTTCCTACTTTTTTTGAAAGTAGTTTGGTTAAAAGGAAGAAGTCTAAAGATGTTATCAACAACCGCTCAACCAAGAGTAGAATTTCATATATTGAAGAAAAACTAGATGTTGCATCGGATGTCTTAAAAACAAATTACACGCCGAATAGTCACTCTCCAACAATATCATATTGCATGAACATTGTCCTCACTTTTGCTGATTTCAACGAAGGTTCTAAAAAGTATTTGTCACAGATTTGGTGTCTGCAGCTGTTCGAATAGGCTAGGGGTAGTTTAGTCTTTACACTTAATGTAAAATGGCTCATTCGCTAAGCATGTTTAGCGAATGAGATCCATTCGTTAAAGACTAAACTCATTCGTTAATGTAAGAGCCCATTCATTAATACAGTGTAACGAATGGTGGCTCATTCGTTAAAGTATCCATTTACTAAGAATGTTTAACGAATGGGCTATGGAAAGATCTCATTCGTTAGTATAGTTAACGAATGAGAGGCCTTATTCGTTACAACAGTACTAACAAATAAGACATGCCTATATATAGGCCTTACATAGTGAAATGCATGGAGATCCGTGCCATATTTATGTCTAAAGTACTTTTACCATGCCGGATTTTCTCCTCACCATTAATGTATTCGTTCATCATGTAATGTATTGATCCATTAACGTATTGAACACGATCTTAATGTATCAGTATTACGACTAGATTCCTAGTCTCAATAGAGTTTCACAAGTGGTATCAGAGCAGGAGTTGCTTGTGATACGTGAATTTCATGTTCATCGGTTTAACTTATTGTTTGATCGGATTTTTTAAGATTCAGCGAATGAATGATCAAATTGATGTTTGATTCCTGTTCGTTGATGAAATCCGAATCATCGTGTGCAATTTCGTGGTTTAATTGCATTATTTGATGATATTTTGAGTAAATCTGCCATGGATGAGCTTGATTTTCCAGAATCCGACAACTCTAACCGTTTTTTCCAGTGAAAATCGGTTTTCCTGCTATAGTAACCACTCTAACGGCTCATTCATTAGTTTAATCTCATTCGTTAACGGAGTTTTAACGAATGAGCTCATTCGTTATGGAGTCGGACTCATTCGCTATATGTGCCATGCGTTGAGTTTAATGTATTACATCTCATTCGTTTACTGTTCAAACGAATGAAGGAATTAACGTATGTAGTCATTCGTTATAGGGTGTAACGAATGCGACCCATTCGTTCATTGTAACACGAATGTGGATGGAGTATGGACGAATATGCTACTGCTCAAACGAATGAGAAAAGTGTAACATATAAGGATTTAAAAAAAAGAGTATTTTCAGAAAATTTTCTTAAACGAAATTTTTCTGGGATATTCCAAATATGTGGGACACTCTTCTCGAAAATATCGGCGACATATTTTCCAGGAAAATTTTCTTAAAGGAAATTTTTCTGGGATATTCCGAATATGCGGGACACTCTTCTCGAAAATATCAGCAACATATTTTCCGGCTGACTTTTCACGCATATCGATGTGACGAGGGGGAGCACCTGATTAAGTTAATGAGAATTTTATTTAATAATTTTGAAGATTTGTTCAAGACCTTGCCGAATTTGTCAAGAAAAGGAGGAGAGAAAAACTTCAAAGAGTTTATTCGATTAGTATCTTCCTACGTTTGCAGGAGTTTCTTGAAAAATTACTGTAATTCAGGCAGTAATACGTGACTGCAAAGCTTGTTTGACTGACTTCAAGACTGAAATTGTTCTTCGATTGTGGATTGATTTGTTCGAGATTGAAACCTAACTATATGGGATACGAGTGTCTGTCCGTTTACTTCTTTCTAAAGGACTTTGATCCTGACTATGTTGGCTACGAGTATTCGGCGGGTTGCTTCTGTTGAAGGGGATAATTCTTGATTGGGTTGATCTTGTTAAGGAATATATGGGTCTTGTTATTGGATTGAAGAATCTAATCGTTCGGGATTGATTAACGAAGGTTGGAACTCCGAATCATATGCCCAAAACAGTAGCGCCATCCTAACGAATGGGATATCGTAGAGCTTCAAAGAGTGATAATTTAGGATAGACGTTATCGAGAGAGTGAAGACCGATGTGAAAGATGTTGAATGATCGAGTTGTTCATGAAGATGTGTGACGAGGTCAAACGTAAAGATATTTTTTATTTACCAATGCTGCAGATAGCCGATGACTTGTTGTCGATTGACTCGTTAGATTAAACCACATTATATGCCAGTTGGATGATTAGAATGATCACCTGAAAATGGTTATTTGAGGGGGAGATCATATACGAGGAGCTACAAGTTATTGGTTTGCTTACAATGAGTTAGATTTTATCTATTTGCACAAGCCCAAGAATCATCAGTCAAGGGGGAGTTAACGTATTACGACTGATGATCTGCAGTCAAAGTACAACTTTAATGTATTTGTCTTTAAAGTATTCAACGTTAACGTATTCAATGTTAACGTAGTTGAGGCTAAAGTTTTGGATGCTAAAGTATTGGAAAGCATTCGATAGCTATGGAAAATGAGGAGTCTGTTAGTGCACATATTTGGTGTCCGCAGCTATTCGAATATGCTATGGGTAGTTTAGTCTTTACACTTAGTGTAAAATGGCTCATTCGCTAAGCATGCTTTGTGAATGAGGTCCATTCGTTAAAGAATAAACTCATTCGTTAATGTAAGAGTCCATTCGTTACTACAGTGTAACGAATGATGGCTCATTCGTTAAAGTATCCATTCTCTAAGAATGTCTAGCGAATGGGCTCTAGAAAGACCTCATTCGTTAGTATAGTTAACGAATGAGAGGCCCCATTCGTTACTACAGTACTAATGAATGAGACATGCCTATATATAGGCCTTCCATAGTGAAATGCATTGGGATTCGTGCCATATTTATGTCTAAAGTACTGTTACCATGCTGGATTTTCTCCTCACCATTAATGTATTCCTTCATCATGTAATGTATTAATCCATTAACGTATTGAACACGATCTTAATGTATCGTATTGCGACTAGTTTCCTAGGCTCAATAGCGTTTCACAGTATTCACAAGCATTGAATGTCTTAACCAAAAGGCAAAATCGTGATGATTTTATGTTTCCAACGACTAACGAAGCAAAGATGGAGTGCCTTAAGTTACTTATTCAATAATGATTTGTCGTTTGACATTCTATCTTATCGTTTGACATTATGTGATATCATTTGACAATAGGTGTTCTTTTTTGACATTATGATTTATTGTTTGACATTATGTGTTATCATTTGACATTATGTGTTATCGTCTTGATTTTAAATTTATACTATAAAGGATGGTGTTGATACATGACTTGAGCGTCTCGATCTTTGTAATAGTATTATTATATTAATTGATAATGTAAGGGGTATTTTGGTCAATATATCCCCATTCATTCTAATGTAAAGCTATTCGTTACCCTGTAACGAATAAGCTACATTCGTTATATTTGTAAGCCACATTCGTTAACCCTGTTTAACGAATGTGACAAACGAATGAAGGGCATTCGTTAGTAGCTAATTTAAAACGAATGAGGTTGTTCATTCATTTTAGTGAATGTAACGAATGACACATTCATTAAGGGTTAGGTTAACGAATGTGTCATCGTCTATATATAGTGTAAACATTATCAGTAATATAACTCAGTTCATTATTTATCCATTATGCCCAAATACTCTCTCAATACACACAGTTCACACACTAACCGTATTCAATCTAATCATATCAATCAATCAATGAAGAACACGATGTCATCATCGATCATGATCCATCTAAGCTTTCTCAAGTGGTATCAGAGCCATTAGATCGGATATTCGTGTTTGAATTTCGTTATAGATTGATATGAATCAGTGTTTGAATATGTTCCTGTGAAACAAAGGTTACGGGTTATAAGAGTAATTGACATTTATTAAGTATAATTGATCTAAGAGTTAAAGTAATTACTGGTTTAATGGCGGATTGAGTTCGATTTGAGTAGGATTTGAGTGTTGATAGGACTGAATTGAATTGAATTGACGTTAATGGCGGATTAACATAAAGTTCAATTGAGTTTGGATTTGGAAGGTTTGAAGAAACGGACTGATATATTGAGGTTCGGATTTGGATTCTGAGTAGTTTGATATATGTTTTGTTGAATTTGGACAAAGTTTGGACATACTTGGACTTAGGATTAGTTCATTAGTTTGAAGACTGATTCGTTAATCAGTTTGAAGACTGATTCGTTAATTAGTTTGAATACTGATCCGTTAATCAGGTTGAAGACTGATTTGTTAAGGATTAACTGATCATTCGTTCAAATTTCATTCGTGCATTCTCTTCGTTCAAATCTCATTCGCTAATCATATTCATATCATCATTCGTTGATCCTCATTCATATATACAGTACCACATTCGGATTCTCATTTGTTACCTTTTCAACACTCACATTCGTCACTCATTCGTTAGATGGAGTAATTCACATTCGTTACTCTTTCGCATACCTGTCATTCGCTAAGTAGTATCCATTCGTTAAAACAGTGAATAGTGAGAATTTTGTGAACAGTAAATCTAGGATTTTATCTTTGACAAGTTTAGTCCTTTGACTATTTAGTCGAGTGAAATCATGGCTTCTCAAAATGCCACTTATTATGCTTTAGCGTCACAAAATGCGTTAATGCAACAGATGTTAACAATGGACAACGAAATTGGTTCGCACAATAAATGTCCAAAACTCCTGAAGTTGTCTGAATTAGCTCGTTGGGAACCGAGGTTTCTTGCTCATCTGGGTACGGTATATCCGAGTAGAGTACGTTTTCTGGATGTAGTTTACAAGGTACCTCTTGTAGAAAGTGACACACTTGGTTGGACTGCGATTGATCAAGAGCATTATGAAGCTGAGGAGATTAAAGATTATGAAAGTGAGACCAAAGCTTATTATACTCTCACAATGGCATTGCCCGAGTAAATCTCTCATCAGAATAGCACTATAAATACCTGTGCGTCTCTATTTGCTACTTTGAAGACTAGAAGCTTGGGAAACACACTCGAGAGTAAAAAGACTCTAGTGAAATTTCAGTTTTGAAATTTTACTTTAATGAAAAATGAAACTGTGGAAGAGATGATAAGTCGGTTCTGTCATCTGGTTGTGGAAATGACTACTGTTAATCTCGAACCAACTAAGGTAACAAGATTGACACCTTGTAGAATGCATTACCACATTCCTATTCTGCTTTCTTACTGGTGTTGAAGAAAAATGGTTATTTTCTAACGACCAACTCACTGCAGAGCAACTCATCAACAAGCTCGAAGAAAGAAAATATGATTTGAAATGCCAAACATCATTGAAGGATAATCAAAATCAGAATCCTTCTCTTTATGGTGGTTCATTACCTGCTAGTAATACTTCATGCTCAGTCCCGATCACCGCATTCTTCACCCAGACATCACAAGAAGAGTCTTCTAATCGTAATAGCTTGCCTAATGTATGTTTCATGGCGTCTGGTGCCAATTCAGGTTCAAATGCAAGTTCCTCAAGCTCTTTGCCTAACATAAATATTAAAGAAGCAGATAAGCAGTTTGCATTTGTTTGTGCATTCACGACATCTTACGAACAACTTGTTGGGAGTAAGATTGCTACCAGTGAATTGACTGATGAGGATTATGACCAGATCGACCCCGATGATCTTGAGTTGATGGATCTTAAGTGGAATATGTCTATGATTGGCAGGAAAGTGAAAAGATTCATGCAATGAACGGGAAAAGATCTATCGACTCTAAACAACAGATTTGGATTTGACAAATTGAAAGTCAAATTCTATAATTGTGGATATTTTGGTCATTTCGCCAAAGAATGTGATAAGCCTAGGAAAGAATATTCGGGTCCACGTAATGCTGATAGATCTTCGGGAAAGAGCTCACCTGGAACTGATCAGAATAAGAAGAGTTCTTCAGAAGGAGATCAGAGTAAGTCGGCTAATTCACAAGCTCTTGTTGCCAATGAAGGTTTGGACTAGTCTCAACGACTACTGGGAAATCAAGCCAACCTTGCTTTGGTTGAACCGGTTCAACATTTTGAAAATGCAAGCGGTGATAACTTATCAGAATAAAGTGATACGTCTGATTTTGAAACTGATTCGGAGCATTCTGCACCTGAACAAACTGAATCCTTTGCATGCATGGCAAATATTGAAGAGGTATGTTCTAAATCTTCACTTAATGTATCTGTTAATGAATCAAAAGAGACAGTAATTTCCCAAGTTGTTACTGAGTGTGCTGAGTGTGGTGAACTCAAAGCCAAACTTTAGTCAGCTTTACAACAGAACACTACTCTAATAAAAGAGCATTTCATGGTCAATGAATGTTACAGACAAAAATCCAAATTATTGGCGCAATCGACACTGAAAATTAAAAAATTTTCTATTAGCAATCATGACCTAAAAGCTAAAGTTAATTGTAAGATTGTGGTAGTTGAGCAACATTTTCAAGAAATTCTCAAACTTCGAACCTGCGTTACCAAGTTAGAGAAAGAAATTTTGGAACTAAAGAATAAACTTGGAAAATTTCGTGATTCATCATTTCTCTTAAACGAAATTATTGAAGTCAATAATAATCATAAGAAAAATGGTAAAGCAGGATTGGGGTATGTTGAGATTCCTCCTCCTTTCTAAGGAGATTACAGCAGCATTTCTGATGTAGAGCAAGCAATCTATAAGTCCAGAAATGCCTGTTGTTGATTCAGTTAAATCTGAAAATGTTGAAACAATTAAATCAACAATTCAAGAACCGATTCATATTAAGAGTAAATCAGTTTTTACTAAAAATGAATTGGATGGATCAATTAAAGAATTAATAGAGCCAGAGGTGATTGTTAAAAATGATAATATACATTCTTACAATCACATTGTATGTGAACCCGAGGAGTTTGAACAAGCTGTATATGGTTCAAAGCCCTTGGGTGATTCATTGAAAAAGTCTAAGGTATCTTCTAACGTAAAGAAATCATGCAATCCTTCAGTGTCTGATGAGGATTTGATTAAGTTTATCAATCCTCAACCTGAATCTTCAAATGGGACGGTCTTAAGTTAAAAGGGTTGTCTAAAGTATTCTCCGATAAGGAAGTTCCGTTGTGACATTTGAGACAAAACTAGGTACACCTCAGTACGTATTTACCGATTAAGCAATTAAACGCTTATTACGTAACGAACGAACGATTAATCGAACGGGTCTGGATATGACCTAGATATCTTGGGGGGGCATCTATAAGTGAGATACATTTAATATAAGCCAACATTTTAAGATTATGGCCTTAGTTCGATAGCAAAACAGTTAAATGAAAACATGTTCGTTTATAGGTATGATACGGGAGAAAACATGCTTGTTTTGTGATATAGGACCTGTACTTAGCTTATCTAGAAGCACAAGAACCCGGAAATTATATTAAGAGAGAGAAAACGGGTGAAAACCGCAAAGGTAATGTCGAATTTCTCGATTACAGTATGTTTAGAATTCGATTGTGATGTGCATATTATTAGGTTATAAAATTTTACAGGGACATCAGGGACAATTTGATTGAGTCCCTGTTCAAATTTGGTGATTTTTCGACCATCCGAGAATATTTGGCAAATTTATTACCGAATCGGGGCGATTATTTGGGAAAAATAGTTAAAGTACTTGAAAAATTATGAAATTTTTTTGGGAACTCAGATTTGGTATATTATAATCACATATTAAATTTGGGGTCATTTGGAAACCCTAAGTATGTTTTATGCAATTGCATTTATTTGAATTTTCGTAGTCGTTTTTAGCTCAGAAATGATATTTGGTAAGATTGTTAGAGTTTGGGATTTTTCCAGCTTGTTTTGGGACATATTTTGGTCAGTCAGAAATTTTGGCGGAGTTTTTGGAAATTGTTTGGTATAAACAGACGATTTTCGGGTTAAATATAACACATAAAATGATTTTTTATAAATTAATGAATCAGTAAATAATTCCAGAAATGGTTTTATAAAAATCTACATATTTTAATTGATAAATGACTAACTTTTCATAAGTTAGGAATTAACGGATAATTAATTATGCTAATTTAAATATTAAGCAAATTCAATTATGATATAAACCGACACGTTCGTGATTAACGAACTTGTTGGAATATCAGAACATCAAAAGTGATCAGAAATTATACTTTTGAATTAATTAAGTAAAAACAAACTTTTTAGGAGAAAACCGGAAAATTTGGATAGATTGTGCGCGTCTTTCTCAAATCAAACTGAATAAACGGAAACGAGCCTCGTAGCGAATCTAGAACCCCAATATGTGATCTTTCTTTTGAACTTAATCATTTTATCGACCAACACATTTACCCAAGCTTACATCCTCATAACTGTTTTCTGAACGCATAAACGAACAACTTGGCCAGCTGGGAAAACGGGGAAACTGAGCCAAGTTCGGTTTTAAGTATTAGACATTGAACAACATCACAATCTAAGCCTATTGACACTTTCTGGGTGTACCAGCTATACCCATATTAGATATATAGCCTAGTTTACTATAATGATTATAATAATATTAAAATATTAATATTATTATAATATCCATTATAGGAACTAGTGATACGAGTCAAACGAACTATGGGCCGACGCTGTACTGAATCCTTATTAAACCGTGAGTTTCATGACCCCACTTTACACAGTTTTTACGAATTTTTGGGGTGAAAAACATGTTGATGCATATCTATATACTCTGAATTGTTTGATGATGGGAATTATCTAAGTACTAACACACAAAAGTCCCCACGAACACAGTGATTAACTTCGAGTCGGTGGCTTGTGAATAGTACTATTGGTTTGAAAAACCCAGGCGGGGCCAGCACGGTTTTCTGAGACATTATCCCGTTTGCACATGACCATAATTATATAAACACGCTATGTAGTGTTAGACATAGGTACTCGGGGCATGTTGTGGGCGGAAAGGGGGCCATAGTGGTTGATTAAGTGTGGGAAATGGAGGCACGCAGCACAAACAATCAAGGCTTCACTGTAGCTTAGCATAATTACATCATAAACATACAAACCAACGTACTTGTGAACATACACACATACATACTCGCGTATTTACAAACTATGATTGTTGTACGCACATATGATTTCTTGAAACTCGTAAAACTCACCAACTACTTGTAGTTGACCTGTTTTAACATGTTTTTCAGGTATACCAGACTTGGTCTAAAAGTCAATGTGCTACGTGTTTGACTTGCGATCAATGCTGGGTGAATTGATGCAAGTGTGCAAGTAAGAAGTGAAGCCGCTCAATGGGCTGGATTTAGTTTGTATCACCTAGTTGTAAACAAAGTTAGATCGATGTAAAATATCGTAAACTAGTTTGTATTGTTCTTTATAAACAATGTAGTTGATACCAGAGGTGTCTGTTAAATTTCCGTTTTACGCTTCCGCAAATCGCTTAACGGGGCATGACAGAAGTTGGTATCAGAGCCGTTGGTTATAAAGGATTAGATTATTCCTTAGGGTACCTAAAATATAACCGTAGGGTCGATTAACTATGGGAAAATAATTTAATATTATATACTGATGGATTCCGGGATGAACTTGTAGGGCAAGTGGGTTATTGTGGTCCGGAACATAATAATAGACTTGCTTGTATGAGGGAATTCGGGGAGAAGTCACAGAATGTACGGGTAGGTAAAAATGGCAACATATGTGTATAAAAGGTAATGCTGAGTATATATATATATATATAACACGCATACGTGCTTATCTGGAACAAGGTGAACGAATACGTGTATGTACTGTACTGTCGATAATACTAAGTCTCCGTGTAACAAATATTATATTCGATTATAATCAATATTAATTTAAAATTATATTTTATTAAAAATAATATTATATTTTATCATAATTAATATTGTACCTGACCATAACAAATAAAATATTTTATTTGGCCTTAAGTAGTAATATTCTCGACGTTGATCCCTACTATTGAAAAATATTAATTTTATGACAAATTGTGAAAACGAAAGATGTTGAAATCGGTAGTCTCATATCGGATGAAGAACTGATGTTGCCTGTAAACGGGAATGCAAGGACGTTCTAGCGAGTCTAAACTAAACCTTGTTGTATGATTGAATCACACACTTCTCGATTTGTGCCTAATCTTTATCTCACATATCAGTTTCTAACAGCAAATTGAGCTATGTCCTAACTATCTCTCCACTTCCATTATTTAAAAATAATAAACACTACTCCCAAGAAAATATTTGGTAAGAGTATGGTTTATCGAATTATAAATATAATAGCTATCCTATTAAATTGTTAATAATATAACAATCCGTGGCCACCTACATATATCATACACCAGTTATGAAAACAATAATTCCTCTATACCCCCATCAGTACCACCGACCTTG